>NC_140068.1:6891284-6954312 GCF_964194135.1 Talpa europaea | reverse complement strand
ACTCCGGAGGTAAAAAGCAAGAACAAAGAGATCTCTTGATTTTCATTTAAAATTTTTGGCCATGTGCACTTAATTTTAAGATACAGTTATTTTTACCAATATTTGCAAAGACACTGAGAAACTACAGTTTAGTAAACTTCCCTTCTTTAGTAACAATTTTTTTTGACATTTATTTAACCAGTTATTAATATCCTTTTTATATTAAGCAGGTTTTTAATGACCTAGAAGTTAGAATTCTTACATAGAACAAGTACCCAATTTTAACCCTTACTTAAAACCGAGGGTCCAACCAAAACCACAATTTCAAAGTTAAGCAGTTTGTACTAACTTTCTTAGACAAGAAAAACATTTTTAAGTTTGTATTTTTAAGTATTATCAATTGGCTTTACATTGTTTTAGTTTTGTCACACTGAGACCAAGCACATTTTTAAGACAGAAGACATTTTTCTTTTTAGAACCATGTATGGAGAGGACAGGAGAAGAGGAAGAATAAGATTTTTCCTGTACAGTTTGTCTTTTTTTTTTTTAACTCTTATCAGAAATTAATTAGTCTTAATAAGAAACTAAACTTTTACAGGTCCAATAAGCAGTTTAGAAATTGTCACTTAACCAAAAATCACCTTTTATGGCTCGTTAGCAAGTCCAAAGTAACTCAGTAGTTTTTACCTTTAACATTTTAGACTTTAAAATCAGAAAAACACAGGGAAATAGAACTTTTTCCCTAGCATGAACCAAAACAGTTTTTTTTTAAGGTGGACAAAGGGAGAGTCTAGTTCCCCCACAACTGGAAGGCAGCAGAGACATACCAATAATCTCAATACTGGAAAAAAATAATCCAGGCAGCTGCTTATTGAGAGCAGAGGCAGTCTTTTTTACCAGCCAGCTGTAGCGGACCCCTTTACTTATTAGTCCCCAGCATTTTGTCTTTTTGTTTTGACTGTGACCAAGGAGGGTTAGCTGGAGAAGATGCCATTTATGGCCAAATTGGGCTAGTTTTTTTTTTTTTTTAATTTAAAAATGTGGCTTAAGGCCATGTCCCATAGAATTGAGATAGAGCATCTTATGGTCTCTGTAGCAAGAAAAGAAAATAGTAGCGCAGAGACAAAGCAGGGACATTTCTGCAGTTAAGTCAGAGGTCGTCCCATCTGACCAGGACCATATATTATGGCCTCTCGACTGGCTCTCAGCTTTAGGATGCCAGGAGAGATGTCGAGACTTGGGTCTAAGTGACTTACTAAGAGAAGCAACAGGTGAGATAGGAGCCAATTACTCCTGAAAATTGGTCTCAATTCTAAGATGCAGGAGAGACACGTGTCTCCTTTGCAAGGCTGACGAGGAGGCTCCCATCTGCAAAAAAAGGAATGAAAGCAGGTATCCAACATCTGCTTCTTTCCCCAAAGGTGGAGAAAACCTATAGACAGGTCAAATTATGGAATTAGGGTCAAATTGAACCCAATTCTCAATCCACTTCTCCCTTGCCTTTTTACCGGAGGCGTCCCTCCATTTAAACCCGGAGCTATAACTGTGAGTGATTAACAGTTTCCTCGCATAGGGTCTACTGGACTTAATCACTCCCTTACCAGCGTGACCGATTTGATCTTGGCACTGTCTGTCTCCCACCGAACAGACAGGCGTGGGGTACCGGACTTTGTGGGATCCTACCGGCGTCCCCTATCCAGTCCTTGTACAAAGGGCACCTATTCCAAGCTTCTAGCGAGCTTATAGTAAGTCATTCTCCTCATCTGATGAAAGAGACCCTGAAAACACCTGAACAGTAGAGACTTAACACAAGCCACAGACCAAGTCCTACGACTTAACTTTTAATGATGTCCATTTGTCAGACAACAAAACTGATTCCTTTTTTCTTAAGTCATAGCCCTTGAAGCGGCAGTAGCCCAGAACCTGATATTTACTTGTCTTGAACTCCCTTTTGAAAAACTGCCATGAGACAAATTTATAATACCAAAGGTATAATTAATTAGCTGGACCTAGGATTTGAGGCAAACTTGTACATACATTCCTGTCATACTATGAAACTCAGCCTCTCCTGCCTGTGCCAACTAGCAGGATTAAAACCGACACCAGGGAAAAGGCTCCCAGAGGTGCCCCCAAGATTTTTATAAGACCATTTTGTAACTTATGTTTATAAGTTGCCTTGATAGAAGCTGAAAGAAGTCCGTCCTATAGGGGAGGGATCAAGAAGGTGAAAGTCCCTTTTTTCTTTTTTTTTTTGTTTGGCCTCCATGACTCTCGCCTAGGTGCCGACCTAGCAGAACGCCTTGTCTGAGCCATCGGATCTCCTGGATGTCCAGGGTTCCAAGGGTCACAGCTTGGTCGTTCTGAGCACCCTCGGAGTCCACGGATGATAGAGGAAAGTAGGAATCAGTGACAAGAGAGTCCCGACATTCCCACTCAGCAAGTGGGGGATCAGGAAGCCTTGCCAGCTGAGAAACCTGTCACCCGAGACTTTAAGAATGGCGGCCTCACGCTAGTCGCTTTTACCGGGCTGACGGGTGCCCATTAATTTTTTTGCAATCAAATATAGGACAGCGAGAAAGTGTTTGAAATATCTACTGCCTGTCTGAAGTCCACAGGTAACTGAGAAGTAAATCAGTTGCATTGCAAGAGAAGGAAGAATGGAAAGGGAGAGAGAGAGAGCAGAGAAAGATAAGAGGAGCCATTCTAACAATCCTAACAGGGATCTGAGGCCAGGGAAGGGTTCTGTGTAGGATCCTGTGTGGTGCTTAGTGAGGAATGACTTTCCCAATTGTCACATTGGGACCATTCAAGGGGTGACCCAGGGACCCTGCTTTCTGAACCCGACACATCTCCAAACTGACATCAAGTATCGTAAGTATAATGTAATCCACCATCCTGAAGATGGGTTCAGAGAGTGGGGTCCCAGGGTTAGCTCTGTGTCATTTCACCAGAGCTCCCCCTTTTGGCCACACCACTGAGTTTCTCCACAAGACAGAGACAGTAGTTACCCAAGAGAGCTGGTTTATCAAGAAAGGGAGAGAAGGAAAAAGGACATTTGCATAGACACAATCGGGCTAGGGAGGGGCTTACCTCTGTGGAGTGGTTGGTTGGTTTGTTTTGAATAATTGTAGAATTTGAAAGGAACTAGAGATCCTACAATGGCCCTCAATCTCCATAGCCTCACCTCCGGTGAGAAGGCTCTGCAGCACCTGACACCTGCACAGAGGAGTTTTAGTTCCTATAGCTGGGATAATGTGTGAGTCAGATTCTGGTCTTGTGATGCCTCCTTTTCAAGTTTTCTATTCTTCTCCATCAATCCAATCTAACATACAAATGAAAAGCCAGATACCAACATCTTAATTGTTATTTCAAAGGAACCACTTCCAGGAACCACCAACCTGGAGCTGGGCTCGCAAGTCTGTCACTAAATCATTGTGTGAATTATGCACATGACTTAACATAAAAATTAAGTCATATAGCCAATTTACTACTAATGTTTATTATCTTCTGCTGTAAAAAAAAAGGATATTGAATTTGAACATTATTTTTATTTATACAAGAACCGGGGTACAGGCCAGAGATGTGGGGGGTGGGGGATGGTGAGAAGATTCACCAGAGACAGACTGGGGATCAGAACAGGCAGACTGACGGAAATACACTGCTGAGGGGAGCCGTGGGCGAGACAGGAGTGGTCTGCTGTATCATGTGGGTTCCTGTGCGGGCTGTGGGGATCGACACCTGCACAGAGGAATTTTAGTTCCTACAGATGGGATAATGTGTGAGTCAGATTCTGGTCTGGTCTGCAGAGGCTGCGGACAGTTTCACAGCGCTGTGCTCAATCACCTGCACCACCGGGAAGACCCTGAGCACTATATTTAAATGATAATTTTCATTATTATTTGTTCTTTGCATTCAGAGGAGAAATCAGGTAGCTTCATTCTGCAACAAATTCCAGCTATATGGAGTTAAGTGTGTCATTCTTCATTTTCTGTTTTTAGGCTAACAGAAAATCCTGGGGAGGACCATTCCAAATGAGCTTCTGAGCAGTATCGAGAAGTAGACATAACTTCATTGGGGACAGGTAAGAGCTCTCACCTGAAATGCAGGTACATAGCAATTGAAGACCAAAAGTATGAGTTGCATTTTTAACAAAATGGTGTTCCACGACTGAATTCAAAATGGATTTTTCTCAAAATAGAGTTCAGGCCAAGTTTAATACAGATTAATTCTGTTATTTTAGGAGCAAACTAGAAATAGGATATGCTTTCTAAAATATCAGTGTAGTAAATCTGTGGAATTTCTCATTTTTAAATTAAAGGGGGTAGAGTAAATATTTTCCTAAGCTGCCAAAATAGATGCACAGTCAGATGTAATTAAATAGCAGAACAATGCTTCTCTGTGCCTATCTCTCTGAATCCATTCATCTACCAAAAAATGTATGTGTGTGTGTATGTGTGTGTGTGTGTGTGTGTGTGTAGAAGCTGACAAGCTGAGGAAGAAAGGGTTAAAGGGTTTCTCTAGTTCTGTGTCATGGTCTGCTCCTTCCTCATGTTCCAGAGAGACACACTTTTCTCTGACTATCATTTTCTTTGGCTGATAACCTTAGAATGGGGAATGTATAATAAATAACTGGCATTTCCCCAGCAGGGCCTGCCCTGCTTATATGCCAGAGTGACTCTATGGCCTCGAGAGGACTTCTGGCTAGAGACTTAGACCTGGAGTAAACGAAATAAAAGCTGGGGTAACAGGTGCAGGAATTGGACCACCGTATTTTATACTGCCCTAAGCAGGATGCACTTCAGATTTTAGGTTTATGAAATAAACACAGGTGTTTTTTACTTCTGTTTAGTACTGATAACCCTACAAAATTATAGGTAAGGGATTTTTTACAGAAATAAATCCACAAAAAAAGATAATGGCGGAGGAGATAAGCAGAGACAAAGTTTTCGCAACAAAGAGTAAAGCAGAGGGCAGATTTCAACAGGGCTGAACAGAAAAATATGCTCATTTAGCAGAGCAGAAGCTGAGGGCTGTGTGTGGCGGGTGTGAGGAGCTGCATTCATACCTGCTCTCTGGAATGAAGGGCATGTTGTGTTGTGGGTAGAAGATCAGGGTGAGGCCATAAGTGCAGGGGTGAAAAATTCACCAGAGACAGAGTGGAGAACAGAACAGGTGGATTTAGTGAAAACACTGCTGAGGGGAGCAGCGGCGAGATGGGGGAAGTCTGCACACTAAGGAGGATTCAAGGCTCTCTTTTATGCTGTTTTCATGGGCTTTCTAATTTGAAGGCAGGTTTGCACCAATTATTGCTGGGATGTCTGGTCTCCGGAGCTGGCCTTTGACACAGAAACATGTTCTGGCCTCTGCTTCTGCCTTCCTGGGGCTGGGCAGTTTCTTCTCGTCATGGTGGTCGGTTTTATGGCCTTGTCCCCGGGCAGCCTTATCCGTTCCCTCATCTATTCCAGCCATATTGTCTAGAAGGATTGCATTTATCGATATTTAATGTCTTTGAAATTAAAATGGAATTTTAAGAACAATTTCGTTTTTAAAAATCAAAAAACAAATTGCCTATTACGATACATCACATTTTTATAAAATGACCACATTTTTCAAAAGAAACAGCTGTGAAAGGGAGGCATGGCCTGACAGTTTTGCAGATATCTCTTTACGGTTTTTGAGGAGACCCTGGAGTCCTCACATCTACTTGCAATTCAGTCTCTTGGGATAGCACATGGGCTGCTTCTAGAAAACCACTGCACTCACAAGAGGATGAGAGTGACAAATGTTTACTTGATAAACGCATCACAGTTTTTGAAAGAAAGAAATAATAGATGCTCTGCTATTTTGAAAATGCACTTGGTGGCTTGCAAAATTAAGCTATCTTTTCATATTTATTCTTACAGATCTTCTGAATGATATAGGGTAAAATTTTAACTTACTGAAAATATTTTCCTCTTCTCCATTTAAAACTAAATGCATACATATGTCAGAGGTGCTTTTTCACCCAGCAAAGATGCTCATGAACATTTCTGGACTCAAGAAATAACACAATCCCAGACCAAGTATATGTTGAAAATTAATAGAAATATTAGGAGAAAAAGAAATAACATTTGGCACACACAAACCAAAACTTTTTGACACATTGTAAAGGAATATTTTCATATTTAACAACTTACATTAAGTCTTAGAAATAAAAGGCTGATTTTTTTTTTTTTTTAGTATTAGCTAAGAGAGCCATAAACACAGGAATATGCAATTTAGGGCTTGCTTATTAACAATCATTCGAATGGATTTTCTGAGGGATTTATATCCAAGCAACAAGAATAGAAATCAAAGCACAAATATATAATTAGCTGAGATAATGTTTGGAACTATAATTTTGGTGTGTATTTTGAAGAAAGCTTAAGTAGGGCCTTTGTTTTCCACTAAAACCCACATACAGTTCCTGGGGCATTATTAATAGCTTTTGGATGGCCAACCGCACATAATAAAGAGTCAAGGCAGGGGGGACGGAGAATACATTGGCTAATCTAGCAGGCCGAGCCACCTTAGCTGACATGCCAACTAGTGTGATAAATGCAGATCTATACCCATATTCTTCACTGACTTCTCAAAAAGCAGGGACCTGAAATCCTAGAATATGCAACACAAACTACATTGTGATATTGTGTTAAAGACTAGAATTCCTCCTGAATGAAAGGACAGAATGAAGAACAATTAAGTAGGTGGCATTAGTGGGAAACAGACTATCCTTCTATAGATAAATGGCATAGTTCAAAATAATTCAGGAAAATAACTGTTACCATACCTCTTTGTTCTACCTCTATTCCATTAGCCAGTTGGCTCAGTCTGCTATCATAGCAAAGGTCCCTCGGTTTATACTCTTATCCAAGGTTTTATTAATGTAAGTAAACCTGTATTAATAATGCCACATTTTCCCCTACATTTTTCTGCCCAATATAAACACCTATGTGAACACTTACGTTCAGAGATTTGTTTCATCACTTGCCTCTTCCTTCCCCTAAGGCCAATGTTTTTCCTGTATGCTGATCAGGTAGTGATAGTTGGATGTAAGATTCAAGAAAGAATAAAGAGTAGTGGAGGGAAAATGACTTTCTGTATGGGGATGGGTGGGGAATTACTCAAAGAGTGGAAGTTCAGGATATTTTGTTCCTGATGATAACTCCTAGTGGTGAGGCCTTATTGAAAAGTGAAAAGAGGATATAAACAGGAGGAGAATAGGACAGATTTATTCCGAAGGGTTTTTTTCAAAAATTATTTTGAACTTTTATAATTGCAACTCCCTAGAACCACTGGGTTAGCATTGCTGAATTTTGCTTCAGCAAACCCAAATAGTCATTTCACAGTGTGCTGAAATCATAGGAGGACTTACAGAAAAAAAAGTAAAATATAGTTCAAATAGAAAGTGTATTTTAGAAAACTGAAGAATAACAACAACCAAAATAAAAGCAGTTTCAGAAGACCAAAATCCCTAAACAACAGCATCAAACAAACTACTAACCAAAGGATATCAAAGCTTCCACTGACATTAAGTGCTTGCAAAAAAGGATGTTAGTCTCATATCAAAGACCCATCCCTACAGGTAGACATTTCCATATGAAAAGTTTCAACATTTCCATATGAAAAGTTTCAACTCCATATGAAAAGTTTCAACATTCTCCTGTACAAGTGACTGCATTAAAGACTTACACATCAATATCATAATAGCTATATAACATATAGCATATTCAAGGTAGCATTTCAAAAAATTCTAGCAAGAGAAACAAAGCTTTTAAAATAGTAAGTTTCACTAGGGGAAACAGTACCTTTAAAAATATATTTTTAAATCTAAACCTAGTTTGAAATCCCATCTAACAGAAGCACTGAGTCATATTTAGACTGGCTTAAATCATGGACTCTTAAACATAGAGCTCTTAAACTTTAGGCAATTAAGAACATCTTAACCAGATTAATAGAATGTTCACTTAAGAGAATTGTATTAGAAATCATGTTACCCAAACATGCTTAACTATCAGAAATAATTGTTCTGATGTACTTTACAAGTATAAAACTTAAGAATTAATTTTTAAAGGATTTATTTATTTATACATATAAGAGCTGGGATGTAGGCCAGAGGTGAGGCATGGGGGGGTTTGAGAGGATTCACCAGAGACAGAGTAGGGAGCAGAACAAGCAGATTGACTGCAATACACTGCTGAGGGGAGCAGTGAGCGAGACAGGGTTAGCTCCGTGGTCTGGGATTGAACTCGTGCTGCAGTGGCTGTGGATTGCTTCATAGTGCTGAGATTAATCCCTTGTGCCACCAGGAAGGCCCTTAAGAATTAATTTTTATGAGGTGTGTTAGATTTATATTAATGTTTTGATAACCACAGAATGACTATAAACCAAGATTTCTATGAAATTCACTATTACTAATTTTACATCATCATGTTTATAGCAAAATCAAACATTATTCTAATCAGTTTTTTTAAACTATTTAAAGATAACTCTATGTATGTCAATATGGTAGCAATCTTAAAAACACTAATCTCTTACCCTCATGTAGCGTTCACTGTTCTAGGCGCATTTCTGTTAAATTTAATCCAAGCACATATTCCACAAAATAGATGAAGTTGGAGTTTTCAGAAGTTATTATAATTATTTACTTAAAAGGTCAGAACTCAGATTCGAACACAGGCTGATGTGATACAGAGATTTAATCACATCATGCTGGGAATTGTCACCCCAATGATATTGCATGAAGAATAAAGATGAGATAAATTGTAGGGGACCATCCTTTCTAGAAATAGTGAAATTTTCTTTTACTAGTTAGTGTGGAATTGGATCTAAATTATTTATAGTCATGTTATTTTACACATTCTTTATACCCAAGTGACTGCTTCTAAATTGCCTACTAGCACAGAAGTCACACATTCCACATCCCTGCCTTGTTCTCCTCTTTTTGTAACCACGGATGGACTCAAGTCTATGGAGTGAAGAGCCTAGACTGGTCTTGATCATGAAACAGTTGCATGGGAAGGACCTCAAAGAGAACATCCTAGGGAGGGTGCTTGATAGAAACACGGAGTCCTGAATTTTGTTTCTGTGCTGGGAAGCTGTTATTAGTTGAGACTCCAATAAGGAAGCTATTGTCATCAAAACCTGTTGAAACAATACTTACAATAGGATAACATGAAGAACACAGTTCTTAGAAAAAGAACATTGTCCTGAGAAAAGGAACATTAGTTCAAGAGAGCAGAACGAGAGAGGGAAATCAAGTGAGTTCTTAAGTTAATTAAGAATAAACAAGAACGAAACAAATAAGCAAATGCGTCTTTCTCTTGGGTAATTAGATATGTGGAGCACAGCCAACACATTTACTACAATATATGCAAGGAAATCACAGAAGAGAACACACAAATGACCAATTAGAATGGAAAAAACTGCTCAGGCTCAGCAGTCATCCAGGAAAAGATTTATTAAGGTAAAAATTACCACAGTTAGATCCAAAATACCAACTGGAATGTTCAACCTCCTTTTCTCTTGCCCAATTAACTCTTTCTTCAAGGAACAATTATTCTGTTTATTCATCTTGGTCTTTCTTTTTGTGTTGTCATCTTCTTCACAAGTCAGTTGTCTTTGTGTATTAATCATGTTGACTAGAGAAGTCCTTGATTGCTCCATGTGACCCTAGATGTAACTGAGGGGGAGAACCCTGCAGTGACAGGAGGGTTTGGGGCACCTGCTCCTGCAGCTTAATCTAGTGTGTTTGTTCCAAATGCACCATGTCTGTCTTAAAATTGGTTGCTGCTGGGGGTGCTCCATGTTGGAACTCAACAACTGGGCATGATTCACAAGTCTGAATTCAAGGGTATTGTTTGGCATCTCAGGACCAGACGCTCAGTCTCTACCAGTCCCCACAGCACACAGGAATATATTTTCTAGTAATACATGGCTCTCTACTCCTGATGATGAATGTTTTTCTCCAGAACTGGGGGATCAACTTTGCTATAACTGTTCCTACTGGAACTTGTCATAAACCCCAAATGCCATATTTTTTGACTTATTTATTTATGCATACAAGAACTAGGGTACAGGCCAGAGGTGCAGGAACTGAGGGGATTCACCAGAGACAGTGGGGAACAGAACAGGCAGCCTGACTGAAATACTCTGCTGAGGGGAGCAGCGGGTGAAACAGGAGAGGTCTGCTGTGCCATATGCGGGTCAGCTCCCTGGCCGGGAATCGAACTTGTGCTTCAGTAGCTTCAGATAGCTTCACAGTGCTGATGCTCAACCCCTTGTGCCACAAGGGAGGCCCCACCAAATGCCATATTTCACCATCATATTAGATTTATTCTATCAAATGCTATAAGGTTTACTGCAATGAATGCACCAAGCAGTAGTAAATCTTGCACAACAGCCTGGATCTGTTGCAGAGTCCTTTCCTGTCTTGGGACTATCCAAGATGAAAATCACTGATGTTTGGCTATGCCACATTTGAAATGGTACCCCACAATGTAGGGCATGCTGCCCCCCCCCCATAATTTGTAACACAGTTCTCAAGAACCAGAGATGCACAGCCAGGGGCTACCTCTACCAGTATCCCATCCCAGTTCACCAGTGATGATTATTTTGACGATATGCCTGTTTTCTACCATTAGTGGGGTAGTCACTGCCAGCCAGCTAATAAGAGACCCAGCACTGAAATTTCAGTTAGTGTCTGTATCCTACACCAGTCCTAGACTAAATATCTTGGTTTGGGTTCCATTATAAGAGACTAGTTGAAGCAAAATGATTGAAACATTCTAGATCTGTATCAACCAGTGTTTAGCTTTGAGTCACCCTCTCCCAGGAGTTTTAAACATTGGGGTGATACATTTCTCTGACTGTGACAGAAATTCCCTGAACAACATACAGCAGTGACTTTTCAACTGCCAATATTTTCAGCTGCTTGTCGATGCATGTACTATGCCAAAAGAGGATAGCTAGGGGACCTTTGGAATCCCACTGTAAGACAGGCCCAGGATCAGCTGCTTGCACCACCACCTAACAGAGGTGTTTACACCATGTGTGGATCTTTACTCTCTGCTCCTTTCAGGCCAGTGTGAGATTTTAATTGAAATACAATCAACTACACATGTGCAAGTGAAAACTTGATGAGTTTGACCTATGAATAAGTCATGGAAACTATCACTATAATCAAGATAATGGGCCTCTCAATCAATCTCACTGGTATTCTCATGCCCTTTGTAATCTCTCTCCAGTCCATATGTCAACCTTTGGTAATTATTGATTCGATATGATTTCTGAGACAATGGATTAGTTTTTGTTTTCCATAATTTTATATAACTGGAATTATATAGTTTACATGCTTTTTGTCTTCTATTCAACATAATTATTATGAGTTTTGTTCACCTCACTATATTTATCAATCATCAAATTCTTTATTGCTTAATATATTCTAATACATGGATATATCACAATGTTTTTATCAATTCACTGGTGGATATTTGAGTTGTTTTCAGTTCTTGGCTATTACAAATATTATTACTATAGGTATTCAGATACAAGCTTTTGTATAGATACAACCTTCCTTTTCTCATAAGCAAATAGAGTATGACTGGGTTGTATACTAGATGAATATTTAACATCTTGTGAAACTATCAAACTATTTCTTAAAGTAGTAAAGTTATTTTATATCATCACCAGCAGTATATGAGAACAACTACCTCCACCTCTTCACCAAGATGTGATATTTTTAAGACTTAATTTTAGCCATTCTACTGAGTGTGTAATGTCATATGACTGTGGTTTTAATTTGTATTTGATTACTGAGACAGAACATTTCTTTTCAGGTGTTTGTCTGCCATAAATAATATAGATAACTGCTATATAGAAAAATAATATACATATATCTATATTATTTAGTAGAAAACTCCAAATCTTTTACCCATTTTAATTGGTTTGTTTGCCTTCTTACTAAATTGCAAATACTATATATCTCAGATAAAATCTGTTTGTTGGCTAAATATTTTGAAAATATTTTCTCCCAGGTGATGGTTTTGTCTTTTCACTTTCAAAATAAGATGCTATAAAGAGTAAAAGCTTTGAATTTTGGTGAAGTCAAATGTAATGTCTTCTAAAATAGTTTGTATCATGTTTAGAAATTTTTGTCAAGTCCAAGGTCATTGTTTCCTCATGGTTTTGTAAACACATTTTATAGGTTTTAGTCCTTGGTTTTAAAATCATCTGTTTGCTATTAATTTCTATGCAGGGTTTAGGTAAGTGTTGAAGTTGATATTTTAACATATGGTTATCAAACCATTAGCAAAAAATATGCTTCTTCCATCAAATTGCCTTGACTTCATTCCTGTCTTTAATTGTATAGCAATTTTTTATTGGATATCACATATTTTGAATTTTAACTTGCAAGGTGATGAATAATTTACATTGCTATAAAATATTTTTTTAGCTTTGTTCTATAATGCAGTTAAAGTTACTCAGAAATTGTATGTTTATTCCATGGCTTACTTATAAATTTATTAGATGGGACCAAAATAAGCATTTGTTTAGGTCTAAATTTTTCTCACTTCTTAGGTAAGCACCCTCTGAGTGTTCTAATTAGCACCCCAAGAATTATGTTTTCCCTCTCTGGTAGAAAGCCAAACTCTCTGATTTTGTTGGCCTTGTATGAACTCCTGGAACCACTCCTTTTGTTTCCTTCAGGTGTCCCTCTCTCACACACTGGAGAATATCCTCACAACCAGGGTCTAAGCAGTACTCAGTGAGAGTGCAAGAAATCCTGGATCTATAGATTCTCTGCCCCATCCTCTCTCTTCTCCCAGTCTCTCTCTCTCTCTCTCTCTCTCTCTCTCTCTCTCTCTCTCTCTCTCGCTCACTCTCTCTCTCTCTCCCCTCCCTTTCTGTCTGTCTGTCTCTCTCTGCTTTTGTACTCTGTCCTGTGAACTATATATTGTTTTTAACATTTGACTTCCTTAGGCTCCTACCTCCATTTTCTCTTGTCAGAAAAATTACCCGCCTCCACCTTGGTTCATGTCCCTATTCTGTGATCCATAAACTGAGGAGTGAACTCAAACAATCCAAGAGCTCACCTCATTTATCTCTGCTCACTCAGTGACCAATATCCTGCACTGCCTGATGGTCAGTACCCGAAAAACGTCAAATGTTTTGCTATTTTACAAGTAGGAAAATAACTCTGCTTCCTATAACCCCATCTTGGTCAGATCGAGAAATCAACTGTGGGCTATTAACACATTCTATTTTTTTATTTTATTTATTTATTTTTTAAATATCTGATTTTTAAAAAAGATTTATTTATACAAGAGCCAGGTACAGGTCAGATGCATGGGAGGGTGAGAGGATTCACCAAAGACAGAGTGGGGAACAGAACAGGGAGACTGATGAAACACACTGCTGAGGGGAGCAGCGGGCGAGACAGGAGAGGTCTGCTCACCTTGTGGGTTGCTCCAAGGCCAGAGGGGATCGAACCAGCACTGCAGAGGCTGTAGACAGCTTTACAGCGCTGTGCTCAACTGCCTGAGCCACCAGGGAGACTCCTATTAACACATTTTAAAGAAAATCTTGCCACGCCAAATTAGATGGTTCAATTTTTTTAGGGGATGGAGCTCAAAATGTAGTAGTCAAAAATATCACTTTCTAACTTGTTTAAAATACTTATTCTGGGCCTCCCTGGTGGTGCAAGGTGTTAAGACGCAACCTATGATGCTCTCCGCAGCCACTGCAACACGAGTTCAATCCCCGGCCAGGGTGCTGATTCACATGGCACAGCAGACCTCTCCTGTCTCCCCACTGCTCCCCTCAGCAGTGGGTTTCAGTGAATCCACCTGTTCTGCTCCCCACTCTGTCTCTGGTGAATCCTCTCACCCCCCGCACACACACCTCTGGCCTGTACCCTAGTTCTTGTATGAATAAATAAATAAATCTTTAAAAAAAATAAAATAAGATACATATTCTACTGTCCTTCCCTCAAATTTTTAATTCAGTAAATCTAAAGCAGCGTGTGGCATCTGAATTTATAGACGTCCATCCTGCAATTCTGACACCAGTGATCAACAGACCATAGTTTGAAAAACTTCTTTTTGGAATTAATTTTCCTGGTTATTTGGACAAAAATGATTGAACAGTGTACATGAAATGCAAGGGGCAGAGATGGCAACATTTCTGTTTTTATTTTTTTAAATAAATTTTATTTTTATATTCCCCATACAATTGCAACCCCCTTATTTTGACCCCAATCCTTCCCCTCCCCACCCCCCACCTCTCATAGAGTGTCTCTGGTTCATAGTTTTTTGTTGATTTTGATTTTCACTTTCTTATAGTTATTCATTTTCCTGGTCCCTTATTTAAGTTTTCTAGATTCCTAGAATCTAGCATTTCTGTTTTTAATCCTTGGGCTAATTATCAGATTATATCCCCATATTCTCCTCCAACCCTGAGTGCCTACTGATCCAGAGTTTGCAGCCTCCCCATAGCACAGCTGAACAGAAACCAGCTTCTGCAGGAAACTATCCATTCTCTGTGCTTGTCTCAGGCAGCAGCCTCGGCTTTAAATTATCATTAGGATTCCATCTGCTCTCTGTCTCCCAGAAATTTTTCAAGAGCTCCGGGTTGTTAATGACTTTCATATCATTCTCAGATTTCCACAAATCTATTTCTTTATGAATTTATTTTATTTATTTTTTAAGATTTATTTATGTATGCATTCAAGAGCTGGGGTACAGGCCAGAGGTGTTGGGGGGTGAGAGGATTCACCAGAGACAGAGTGGGGAACAGAACAGGCAGATTGACTGAAATTCACTGCTGAGGGGAGCAGTGGGCAAGACAGGAGAGGTCTGCTGTGCCATGTGGGTAGCTCCCTGGCTGAGGATCAAACTCGTGCTGCAGAGGCTGTGGACAGCTTCATAACCCCTTGTGCCACCAGGGAGGTCCCATTCTTTATGAATATTTAATTGTCATTTTAATTGACTGTGGTGGGAAAGAAAGTAAGGATATGCTCAGTTTATTCTCTTCCATAGAAAGACATATATGTTTAAATAACATCAGAAGTAACCTCTTAAATGAGGGAACTCTTATTTGAGTAAGGAATTTCTGCATTTTAAGGTTAATAAATATTTGCATAAGGTTAATAAATATTTGCATTTTAAATGGACCAAAAAAGAAAGCAGGAACAGCTATACTTATATCAGATAAAACAGATTTCAAACTCAAAAAGATAAAAAGAGACCCCAAGGGTCACTACATTATGATCAAGGGGACAATACTTCAAGAAGAAATAACACTCATTAACATATACTCACCAAACGAAGGAGCACCAAAATATATCAGACAACTGTTGTCCTCTCTGAAAACAGACATCAGAGAAAACACATACGTAGTGGGAGACTTCAACACACCACTATCAACAATGGATAGATCAACAAGACAAAAAATAAGTAAAGAAACTAAAGCTCTAAATAAGGACCTAGAGCAATTGGGCTTAACAGACATCTATAGAACACTAAACCCCAAAAAAACGGAGTACACATTTTTCTCAAGCGCACACGGATCATTCTCCAGGATCGATCACATACTGGGGCACAAGACAAACATCAACAGATACACCAAGATTGAAATCATATCAACCATCTTTTCTGACCATGAAGGCATCAAACTAGAAATAAACCATAAAAAGAAGGCAAGGAACTTTCCTACCTCATGGAGATTAAAAACCACACTACTGGAAGACCATTGGACTAATGAGGAGATCGAAGAAGAAATTAAAAAATTTTTTGAATTGAACGACAAGGAGGACACCAATATCCTAAATGTATGGGATGCAGCAAAAGCAGTAATAAGAGGAAAATATATAGCAATAGAAGCTCACATCAAGAAACAAGAAAGAACGCAAAGAAACAACCTAATCTCGAAGCTCAAAGATCTAGAAAAAGAACAACAAAAAAACCCCAAAACCAGTAGAAGAAAAGAAATAATAAAAACCAAAGCAGAAATAAATGAAATTGAAACTAAAAAAACAATCCAAAAGATCAATGAAACCAAGAGCTGGTTCTTTGAAAAAATCAATAAAATAGACAAACCCCTAGCCAGGCTCACAAAGGAAAAAAGGGAGAAAGCACAAATAAACAGGATCATCAATGAAAGAGGAGAAATCACAACGGACACAGCAGAAATCAAAAGAATAATCAGTAACTACTATGAACAGTTATATGGAAACAAGTTCAACAATCTAGAGGAGATGGACAAATTCCTACAACTCTACAATCACCCAAAGCTAGATAAAGAAGAAATAGAACACCTAAACAGACCAATTACAATTAGCGAAATTGAAATGGTAATAAAAAACCTCCCCAAAAACAAAAGCCCAGGACCTGATGGATTTACAAATGAATTCTACCAAACATTCAGAGACGAATTAGTGCCTATCCTTCACAAACTCTTCCAAAAAATTGAGAAGGAAGGGACAATACCAAACACGTTTTATGAAGCCAACATTACACTAATACCAAAACCGAACAAGGACAACACAAAAAAGGAAAACTACAGGCCAATCTCCCTAATGAACACTGATGCAAAAATCCTCAATAAAATTTTAGCTATCAGAATCCAACAATGTATCCATAAGATAATTCACCACGACCAAGTTGGATTCATTCCAGGGGCACAAGGATGGTTTAACATCCGAAAATCAATCAATGTTATCCAACACATCAACAAAAAGAAATATAAAAACCATATGATAATATCAATAGATGCTGAGAAAGCTTTCGACAAAGTGCAACACCCATTCATGATAAAAGCCCTTGAAATTCTTGGGATACAAGGAACATACCTCAACATCATAAAGGCCATCTATGACAAGCCAACAGCCAGTATCATTCTCAATGGTGAAAAGCTGAAAGCAATTCCATTAAGATCTGGAACAAGACAAGGATGTCCACTCTCACCATTGCTTTTCAATATAATACTGGAAGTCCTAGCCAGGGCAATAAGACAAGAGAAAGACATCCAAGGAATCCAAATAGGAAAAGAAGAAGTCAAACTATCACTATTTGCAGACGATATGATATTATACATAGAGAACCCCAAAAACTCCACAGAAAAGCTAATTCAACTCATCAATCAGTTCAGTAAAGTGGCAGGATACAAAATCAACACGCAAAAGTCAGTAGCCTTCCTATACACAAACAATAAATCTGAAGAAGAAGAAATCAAAAAGACCATCCCTTTTGTTATTGAAACAAAAAAAATCAAATATTTGGGAATAAATCTAACAAAAGAGGTAAAGGACCTATACAAAGAAAACTATAAAACACTGTTAAAAGAAATAGAAGAAGACACAAAGAAATGGAGAGACATCCCCTGCTCATGGATTGGAAGAATAAACATTATTAAAATGGCCATCCTTCCAAAAGCAATATACAGATTCAATGCTATTCCAATCAAAATTTCAATGTCATTCTTCAAAGAAATAGAACAATTATTGATGAAATTTATATGGAATCACAAAAAACCCCGAATAGCCAAAGCTCTCCTGAAAAAAAAAGAAGGGAATGGAGGCATCAGACTCCCAGACTTCAAACTATACTACAAAGCCATAATCATCAAAACTGCATGGTATTGGAACAAGAACAGACATACAGACCAATGGAATCGAATAGAAAATCCAGAAATAAACCCACAGATTTATGGTCAACTAATCTTTGACAAAGGAGCAAAGAATATGCATTGGAGCAAAGAAAGTTTGTTCAATAAATGGTGCTGGGAAAACTGGGTCGCTACATGCAAAAGAATGAAGCTTGACCACCACCTCACACCATACACAAAAATCAACTCAAAATGGATTAAAGAACTAGACATAAGACCTGAAACCATAAAATATATAGAAGGAAATATAGGCGAAACACTACGTGATTTGCACATCAAAGACATCTTTACAGACACATCACCCAAAGCAGTGATAGTGAAGGCAAAGATAAACAGCTGGGACTACATCAAATTAAAGAGCTTTTGCACAGCAAAAGAGACAATAACAAAAACAAAGAGAAACCCCACCAACTGGGAGAACATTTTTGCACCCAACACTAATGATAAAGGACTGATCACAAAAATCTGCAAAGAGCTGATGAGACTCAACAACAACAAAGAAAATAATCCAGTCAAAAAATGGGCAGAAGAGCTTAAAAGAAACTTCTCTGAAGAGGAAATGCAAATGGCCAACAGGCATATGAAAAAATGTTCAACATCACTTGTCATCAGGGAAATGCAAATCAAAACTACCATGAGATACCATCTTACACCAGTGAGAATGGCACATATTAAAAAAACTAGCAACAACAAATGTTGGCGAGGGTGTGGAGAAAAAGGAACTCTTCTGCACTGTTGGTGGGAGTGCAAACTGGTCCAACCACTGTGGAAAGCTGTGTGGAGATTTCTGGACCTACTAAACATAGAGCTTCCATATGATCCAGCAATTCCACTCCTAGGTATTTACCCAAAGGACACAGAAACATCAATTCCAAAGAACACCTGCACCCCTATGTTTATAGCAGCACTGTTTACAATAGCTAAGCTTTGGAAACAACCCAAATGCCCAAAAATAGAGGACTGGATCAAGAAGATGTGGTACATATATACCATGGAATATTACTCAGCATTCAAAAAAGATAAACACATGCAATTTGCAGCAACATGGATGGCGCTGGAAGGGATCATGCTCAGCGAAATAAGCCAAAAAGAAAAAGAAAAATACCGGATGGTCTCACTCATAGCAGGAATCTAGAAAACTTAAATAAGGGACCAGGAAAATGAATAACTATAAGATAGTGAAAATCAAAATCAACAAAAAACTATGAACCAGAGACACTTTTAGGGGGGCGGGAGGGGAGGGATTGGGGTCAGAATGGGGGGGCTGCAATTGTATGGGGAATATAACAATAAAATTTATTTAAAAAAATAAAAAATAAAATAAAATTGGACATATCACAAAAAAAAAAAAAAAATTTGCATTTTAATGTTAATAAATATTTGCATTTTCTTTAGTGACAAACCTATTTCTTAACATTTTATATTTGTCACTTAACTTTATCCTTAACTGTCCCTATTACAAAGATCAACATTTTTGGTCTACTTTTAAGTATGTTAAATGACTTATTGAAAGTCACACAAAGCAGGAATATAATTCCAAGCTTGCTGATTTTATAATCTCTGAAGTTTATTTTTGTATTTGTTTGTTGTTGTTTATGTATTTAAAATCATGTTAATTATAGAAACATTTAATGCTGCTAAAGTCTATAGTGCTGCAAAATTTTAAGGGTAAATATACTAAATAATTCCATTGTTGGTTTTTTTTCCCCAATTCATCGTATTGATATTAACAGCTTAGTTAGTTGTTGCATCATGATTTTAAATGCTTGGCATCAGCAGACATGATTTCTATTCACTGACTTATACTTCACAAGAGCACCATGAAGTATAGATTATCGCTATTTAGGTTTTTCTAAAACCTAAAGAGGTACAGCATATTTCAGGTCAGACAGTAAGAGACCAAACCTAAATTTCCTCGGAAAATTTCCTCACAAATCTGTGCTTCTAGCTACTATATTCCACTGCCCCTCTATTAAAGAATATTCTATTTAATCTAAAGATTTGCTTTTCAGTCAGATTGATATTACAAACAATGTCAGAGAATATTGTTTTTCTCTCAAAGATTTATTTATCCATGCAGACAAGAACTGGGGTATAGGTCAGAGGTGTGTGGGGTGAGAGGACTCACCAGAGACAGAGTGGGGAACAGAACAGGCAGATTGACCAAAACACACTGATAAGGAGAACAGCCAGTAAGCCAGGCGAGGTCTGCTGCTCCATGTGGGTTGCTCCCTGGCCGGCTGGGGATAGAACTTATGCTGCAGCGGCCGTGGATAGCTTCATAGGATGCTTCTTAACCTCTTGTGCCACCAGGGAGGCCCCAGAGAATATTTTTCAAAGTTGGCTTCAAAAAACTGTAATTCCACCGAATAGCTGATTGTTCTCTTTAGTGGTATTAACCTAATCTGACTTTTTCAGCCTCTTGTACTTTCAGTCATTTTGTGACTAGGGATTTAAGTGTTAGGTTTGAATATTAATCTCCATAATCAGCCAAGAGGCATTCTACTAGAATCTTAAGCTGATTTAGAGATAAAAACAAAACATAGAACTCTACCTAGGGAAATTATTATTTTAGTATATCATGGTTTTAAAAAAAGTTGGTCTTACATGTATTTAGGCAGTACTGTTCATCTTCCTCTTTGGTTTTGACTTCACTTCCTCTTTTAAGTCAGGTTTTATAACTACAATGTATTCAGTGGGGGAGTTGGCAGGTGACATTAGGAGGACCGACTTAAAAGAATCATTGAAATTTCAATAGCAACTTTAACCAGAAGTTTGGCTTAGAATGTTTGTAGTTTTAGATAGACTTGGAGGCAAGGCACAGTAAAGTATTCATGGATTCTCAAGTAGTTGAGTAAAATAAATAACATACTGCATACTACCTTGACTCGTGAAAGAATATCACGGGAGATAAAAATAGTGATATCATAGAAGAAAAGCTAATAATTACCTTTATTCAGTTGCTTTATGTGAAGAAAGCAACCTGTATAAATCACTAATATTGTAAAATAAAAAATCACTGGAGATAAGAAGATATTGGAGGAAAAATAAGTGAGGAATGCAAATTTCCTATATATTTCTTTTGTACCTCAAACATGCCCTGGAGGTCTAGAGCTGGCCCATTTCAAGAAAGATATCATTCAATGAAACAGATATATAGAAGAAAAACCAAGAGAAGAGATTTAGAAAGAATTAGGAGGGATTTTATTCATAATCTTAAAACATCAAAAGATTTCCTATCATCAGCATACTGTTATATCCCTACACAGTTTCTGAGGTACTTTTATTTATGTAATTTTAGCACCTAGCTTTGTGGGCAAATGCCGAACATGTACTAGGAATTTTAAAACAAGTGTGGAGCAAATAAATGTCTATTATTAATTTTAAATCAAATAATCATTAAATATATTTTGAAACCTATGAAATAAGAATTTAAAAGCTCTGGAAGGGGATAAATATATTACTTTAAAATACCTGGGTTATGCTAAAGAGGACATGAAATCTTGTCCTTTTCTCACACTTTCTCCATGCACTTCTTCCAATGGGCTGTTCCGCAGTTATATCCTTTTATAATTAATCAAGATCTAGTAAATAAAATGCTTCCCTGAATTCCTTGAAAAAAATTTAATTAAAATACATGGGTTATTTATCCATCTTCCATTTTCCTTTCCTAATGTTTGCCTAATGAGAGTCATATTTTCAAATAGCATCTGCATGTATTTCTACTGGCCTACTTACAAGCAAGATCTAGTAAAAAAGATAAATACCCAGTTGCATATTTCCAGATTTCCAAGTTTACCCATCTCATGAACTTGGTCCTGAAACAACAATACTACAGAGGCATCTGCTTGTGGTTTAGTGTTACTAAAACATGGTCCTGACAACAGTAAGAAATAATTTTTCCAAAAATTAATGGGGCCTAAATTTATAATGTTCTGGCTTTTGTGAGATAATGCAATGCTGCAAAATAATAATTATGATTTTAAAAACTAAGAATAGTGCTATTTTATACTATCAGAAATTTAAGATATGCAATTTAATTATCTTCTCATTTTTATTGTTTAGTTATGTTGTTAACCAGACATCTTTATGCTTGGGATAATCTTTTAATTCAGCATTAGAAAAAAGAGCACCGGACTCTTAGTCAGGAAATGTGAAAGTGTCCTTAGGTAGTTATAATCAGTACAATGAAAAAGGAAATTGTATTAGAACACCTTTTATCTCTAGTCATAAATTGCTTAAGTTATATAATATAAATATAAATTATATAATATGATGGATAACTAATAATCAGCCAGCTACTATGGAAAATAAGAAGTGCAATATAGCTGTGGAGGAAATAAAACTGGTTGATATTCCTAATGTCCAGTTCTACTTACATTCTTAATAATACCTTTGAAAGTCATACACTCAATTACTGTTTTGTCATCTGTAAGACAATCAAATGATTTAGTCAGATGATCTCTAAAGTAACTTCTAGCTCTCAAAAACTTGTTTATGTGATTCATTTTGAGATACTAGATTTCTTCTCTCAGACTGACTCTCTTGGCTAATTTGGACAAGGTTAAGTCTTGAGTAGTTTTGAAATCAAAAATAATTTAGGAAGTAGAATTGTCAATACAATTATGCAACCCTTGAAGTTGTTTTCAGCCAGATCACATCTTGAGCCAGAATTGGCATCCAGCAGATGGCACTGTGCCATCATCATGGGACCAGCCAGCCCTTAAGTGCTGCACTCATCTCTCAATCAGCAAGCTTAATCATTTGCAGTAATTAACAGGCCACATGTTTTATTCCTTTATGATGATAAGATGAGCTTGATACTTTCTAATTTGAATAATTATGCTCTATTTAATTCTCTCAGGTGAATAAAAGCTGGAAAGGTTTTGTTAGGTCTAAAACCTGAATACATAACATGGATAGGGAGAAGTTATCTGTTCTCTGATTGAATCCCACCTTCTTGGAAAACTGTTGGACCAAACAGTGAGACTATGAAACCTCTAACAGCAAGGACCATGCCTTTTCTTGTCTATATCCCTTTGCCTACCTTATAGCTTATAAAGAGGTGTTTTATAAACTTTTGACTGAAATAAAAACAGAATGTAGGATCACTACATGTAAAATATGGAAGGATGTAGAGAGAGTAATCTGCAGAAATTCTCTGTTCATTCCTTCATTTTTTTAAAGTAATGTAGGAGGCAAAGTGTTCATCTGATTAAAGATGAGGGAGGAGGTGTTAGAAATTCATAGGACAGAGAAATTCTGAAATGTTTCTAGGAAATTGGGAAAATGAATGAAATACACTAGAATCTATGGTATGATTATTGACCAGTTTTAAGGAGAATATGAAAGACTTGAGATTTGAGATTTAATTGAGATTTCCCAGGTGAAAGCCGAGGAACAGAATGGGGACAAAGCAGTCAAGCTTACATGCAAAGGAATGATTGTAATGATTAACCATGGAATTTAAGGTGTGTTAAGAGGAGAGGGAGATATCAAGAAATTAAAGTGAGGAAGTATCAACATATTGAAAGGTTAGCCTGAAAGATTGTTGAGTACTATATATGGTGGTCATCAAGAAGCATATACAACTGAAATTATGAGTTGATTACAGTCATCAGCAATGACTGATAAGTTCCAGATTGTTACCACGAGAGTCAGAGCAGGATGAAGGGCAGGATAGCTGGAGCAGAGAGGTCCTAGAAAATAAGCAGCAAAGATATTAGAAGTATGGCCTAGAATAGACATATCTTGAAAGCAACAAAGTCAGGAGTGCTGTTAGAGAGACTGACATTAAACCAAAAAAAAAAAATAGGTCATCAAGAAATAAAGAAGAATAAGATAAGGGCAGCAACAATGTTTACAATGCAATCTAATGAGATGATACGCAAAGACAGAGGACTTTAAGAATGGTTTAAAAATAACCATGAAAAATAGTAAAGACATTTCTTCTGTGTATTCCCATAGGTAAGCTACAGAACTAACCCCTTGAGAGGGTTGCAAGGTAAACAAGATGATCAGAATAGATCTCGGCTCCTGTTAGTGAAAGATGAAAGAATCATATAGGAAGAGCCTATAACACATCTTACTCAGGGAAGAGTATGCATGAGCTTTTGACAGTGGTGGACCACGCACAATAGCCAGATGGCATGTAAAAGGTTTCAAAATGTGTAAGGGGATAGGAAAAAAGAGTAGAACAGGGGATGGCAGTACTTTCTTGGGATTTGGGTAAAGGAAAAAATAGTGTGACAATCCTTATAAGTCCTTATGGGTTCAAGGCAGATAATAGTGAGAAATTTCTCAATTTAGAGGCGAAGAGATGAGTAGACTGGGAGCTCTTGTTGGCTCCTGTTGATAGAGGCAATGAGATCTATGGAAGCTAAGTTAATTCTACTGTGTAAAACCCTGTTGCTCATCCTGATAGGGGGGCAGAAGCCCCCTCCCTCTTTGGTCCATTGTGTGGACAAAAACACAGTGTGCTCTTGCCTCCTTGAAATCTAATAACAGAGTTCAAGTTTTCAAGAAGTCATTTGTTACTCTCCACAAGATAATGGGCCACTCAGCAATGGTGGGTATAGAAGGTATAAATGAGATAGAGACCCACCCCAGAAAAATTCTGCCTTCTCTTACTGGAATTCCTATTATTTGAATTTTCGGACCCTTCTGAAATAATCCTCTAATGTTCTTATCTCTTTGTTTTCCTCCAATATTTTGCCTATTCTTTTTCAAAGAGTTCCCAACCTTCGTTTTATTCTATGTTTGTATGGATAATGGAGGTGGATATTCAAAAGTTCTTTCTTTTCATCTTTTCCAAAAGATAAGAGCATTTAGTGATGGTTAATGGATGCAAGATTTCTTTTTTTTCCCAGGTATTAGTATTTCTTTGTGGCTTTCTTTTCCATAAATGATCTGTTTCCCTAGTTACTTTTCTTTCTTTTTTAAGGTACTAAAAGCCACTTATAATTTCTGTAGACCAGGGGGAAGAGCTTGTCAACCAAAAGAGATTGAACAAGGACCCAGGTGTTTCATGCACTTCTGACAGCAAACAGTCGCTCTAGATATTTTCTTATGGCCATTCAATTTCCCCGAGACTATTTCAATATCCTTAAGCAGTGGAACAGTGAACTGGATTAAGAGTACATAAACTTCAGTCTAACTTCTGTTCTCAAAAAGATGATTTAGTCTCCATTCTTCACGATGTCCTTATTTTCTCTACTGCTAATTATGCAGAGGATAAGCATTCTACCACATGGGAGGGAGCACAGTTGCCTATGAGCACAGGTGAAGAAAACCTTCTGGGAAGTCTTAGGGCTTCATGAAGAAATGCACAACTTTTGTCTGTTTTCACCCTCCTCTTCGCCCCCAAGTCCTACGATTTTTAGAACTTCTAATTGCTTAACACTATGCATCCACCCTGTTTAGTTATCTAATTTCTAAAAGGTGCTGCCTTCTGAGAGTCCTGGATTTCAGTCTGGGAAGTCTCTTACTATGAAGACATCTGCTCCCCAACTACTGAAAGTTTTCTGATGTTTCTTATTTGCTATGGTCCCCTCTCCTGTGCTCTTATGTTTATTCCTTTTTTATTCCTGTTCTGCTCATTTGGTGGGATAGTTGAGGAAGGCAATGATCTGCATGGGTTTGTTTTGTTACCCATGCTCCCTCCCAATAATAAATGGAATCTGGGTTGTAACACAAAGGGCTCCTGTTAGAACAAGTGTGGCCTGGAGTTATCATGTCTCTGGTGATGATTTAGTTGCTGCTTCCCTAGAAACCACAGATAAAGCCTTAGAAACCACAGATAAAAGCAGAAAGACGATTCTGGGAATCTGCCGTTCTCTCAAAGGAAAAGTGATTTATGCCATGTCTTATTTAATCCTATGTGATAAATGTCATTGTCAACATTTTACAGAGTTGCCAGCTGAACTGCACCTAGGGTAATTTAATGAGGTCACTAAGTGGAGAAAGGCACATTTGCCCTTGGTCTCTGAATCTACATGTCATCTTCTTGACACTTGACCACCCATCCTTCTTGACAACTTCCAACTAATCTTAGTTGCCTTGTTTGGAAAAATTGCCTGGAACATGTAACAATTCAATGAATTTGCATGAAAATGTAATTATGACAATTTTGTCACAGTAATTTAGTTTAATGTAAAATGGTAATCTTATAAAATGTTACAATAATTATTCAATATCAGTGCCAAAGATTATAAAATATTAGAGTGTCATGTGTCATAACACTAATAACTACAAAACCTTTAAGTATCTCTACCATGAAAACTACCAGATTAGTAATTTTTAGATTGCTTCTGAGATGTCCTTTGGGCATGTCGTGGTGGTTAGAAATGAGGTGGGTGAGCAGAGCATGAAAGAAAAGTCAAGAGGGAACCATGAAAACATGGACCTAATGTTTAATTTTTCCTTAGTTATATCCTGGGACACTGTCTTCAGTCCACTTTGGGGTAAGAGACTCAAATTACATATAATAAAACAGAAGACATTTCCTAGTCTCAAAAAATGTGGACTATTTTAAAATCTAATTAAGTATTTGAAGTATCTGCAAGTAAATTTCCTGACAAAGGCAAGACAAAGGTGGTGCTATAATTCAGTAGATGAGACCTAAGAATCCTTGGGGAAACAACCATTACTCCATCTACAAATTGGATTTACATGCTTGTCTATTCCATCACTGCTTCCCCATCAAATCTATCACATCGTAAATGGTATTATGGAAATAAATGCTCTTCTTCTAATGAGTTTTTCATGTTTTTCTCCTGTCTCCCTGCTACCATTCCTCCCTCATCAGTGAAAGCTACACACTTGTTCTTTAAAATAAATTTGAATTGAAATTCCAGAAGAAAAGTGGGTGGTAAATGCCTTGCAAAGTAAATAACTTGATGAGACATAAAAATCATGAAATTCCAGCCACCTTCACTTGGTGCTTAAAGGTTTCATTCAACAAGGAGGTATTGAAGAAAGAAAAATTGGAGACAATAAGTTAAAGTTGCAAGATTAATCCTCACTAAGGCAAAAAGTAGGATGCTTTAGTGATGTACACTTTCATGAGTGAGCCAATGATAGGAAACTTCTTTTCACTGTATTAACTAGACTCTGGACTGTGATCTATTTTTATCATTATAGGTTAGCTTTTGTTTTCTGTATATCAAGAATGTGCAGACAGAACCTACTTTAAAGATGCTCAGATTCAAGATAGGGCCCCGTTTCTACCCCTCCTGGTGCTCATCGCTAAATCATGAAGGCCTGGAGCCTCCTGCAGTCAAGCCCCTGGACATCCACAATGCCCATAGTTCCCCTGGCTTCTTTTTACTGTTTTCACAATGACATTGTAAAATTTATCTCTGAGAATTACCTATTTTTTAAAAAAAGATTTATTTATGCATACAAGAGCTGGGGTATAGGCCAGAGATGTGGGGGGTAAGAGGATTCACCAGAGACAGAGTGGGGAACAGAACAGGCAGATCTACTGAAACACACTGCTGAGGGGAGCAGCAGGGCGACAGGAGAGGTCTGCTGCATCATGTTGATCACCTCCCTGGCGGGGGATCAAACTTGTGCTTCAGTGGCTGCTGATAGATTCAGAGTGCTGAGACTTAACCCCTTGCGTCACCAGGAGCCCCCACCTATTTTTTTTTTTAAGTACAAGTTAATGATATCTTTTGTCACCACCAAATGGCATCCTGAGTACATATTTTGGCGCCAGCAAAGGACTTTATATTTATTTGACTTGGCTTAATACTCAGAATAACCATTTTAGGAATACTATTAGTTTTACCAATTTGCTTTTGAGAAAAATGAAGCTTGAATGGCTAAACATATTCAAGGTCATACATAAACTGAGAAGTGGGTTAAACAAGGTGCTCTGAGTGCGTCACAAATGACAAAGATTTAAATTGAATCAGCAACTATTTTTTTTTAGTAGAGTCTGTTAACTTAAAATCAACTATAATATAATGAATTTAAAAAAAATGACACTTCAGGCAGCTATTAAACTCTAAAATGTTAGCCATTTGGTGCTTAATGTTAGCAATTAAATTAAATTAGGAGTAATTTAGCCACACTTGGAATAAGTTATTTCTTTTGGGAAAGACCAACATAATAGCCTTAAGAAAATTAATAATACTTCAATCTTGGGCCACAATTGATACAACATATTTGTGTTTTAGAAAATGTGCACTGCCCAGTTCACAATGAAAGAATTAAAAAAAAAACAAACTCTAGAAAAAAAGTCAAAATGTGTCTTCTGGCCACAAAATCTATTGCCCTTCTATTACTGTTTACCTCAACTACATACCACTCAATTGGCATTAAATATATTTCTAAAGTGCAGATAAACATGCTACAGACAATAAATAGTGGATTTATTCACAGGATTTATAGAAAAAATGTTCATCAATTCAGTAAGGCCACATTCATCTATTCAATAGCTTTTGCTTTGTGAATTGAGCTTCACTGATGGAAGACTAGACCTCAATAAGGCCAAATCTCACCAAAAACAAAATCCTTTAATATGGTTCTAGATAATGATACAAAGAAAAATGCAAAACAAACAAAAAATTCTGCGTGACTTAATCAGAAAAACCTAAGGAAAAGGTACTCGGCAATTTAATTCCTTGTCATCTTCCCCTTTTCTGCATTTTTGAACTTGATTATTTGTGAATTCTTTGTGTACGACAAAGAAAATGCTACTCATTTTGTACAAGAGACAAATATGTGCTATTTGCATATAAATACTCAAAACATCTATAAATCACAACAACTGTCATTAAGGAGTGCTTGCTGTATGCCGACCACTGTGAGATTTTTGGGGGGTTTTGTTTGTATCATTTTACCTGATTTTCACACTCTTGAAAACTGCTACAAACGTTCATCTCTAAGTTGTACCCTATTTCGAGATACACATGGCACTTGCACCCATAATAAGGAAAAGATCAGAACACCAACAGGTTAAATACCAAGCTGTAGAGAATGCAGGATATGTCTCTTTATAATGACATGTGCCAGGGGCCTCCCTGGTGGCGCAAGGGGTTAGGACGCAGCACTATGAAGCTATCCACTGTTTGATCCCCGGCAAGGGAGCTGACCCACATGGAGCAGCAGACCTCTCCTGTCTCACCTGCTGCTCCCCTCAGCAGTGTATTTCAGTAGATCCACCTGTTCTGCTCCCCACTCTGTCTCTGGTGAATCCTCTCACACCCCCACCCTCTGGCCTACACCCCAGCTCTTGTATACATAAATAAATAAAATAAATCTTTAAAAAAATGACATGCAGTTTAAATGGACATCTGGCTGAAAGATGTCAAGACTGCCGGTAGAGCATGGTGTCTACACTCTGTGCTGGGCAGAGCAGGGGTCAACCTACAGATGTGTTGAGTCACTGCCATCAACACTCCAGGCAGGTCCCAACAGTTCCTTCTAATTTATAAGAATAATGAAATATACCAAATGGATCTTGTTCACAGTTAAAAACCTGTTGCATTAACAGAGTATTACGGTCTTATTCTTGCCAGACTTGTTCTATTAAAATCAAATCAGAGCAAAATGTGTCTAGGCAAAACCTCAAATTCATTTTGCCCCCAATTTTCTTTAATTTCAAATGAGAAATGTGTAGTTTCCAGTAAGCAGCTTCTGGGCTCATGTGGTGCAGAGATAAATTTATACACCGTGTGATTAACTGACTAAGCATAATTAACTTAATTAGGAATATTATTTTGCCTGTCTCTATTACTTCTGTTCTAGAACAGAAACAAAAATAAATGCCTAAAAGACTGAGCCTTGATTAGAGTCATGTCATATCTGCAGGAAGATGCTTTAGATAAGAAAAACAACCAAGAAATACCAAACACCATCAGCACTAATAAGCATCTCTTATCTTCATTGTTGGTAATGCGATTTGGAGGTGAGGGAGTTCTCGGTTCCTGCAAGTCTGTGAAAACACATGAAACATTAAATGACTTGTTTTGGAAAGATAATAAATAGATTTCATTGTTTGTTGCTTAAATATTAAAAATTATCTATAAAGCCTGGAGAATGCTATCCCTTGGAGACACTGTCTGTGTGTCATGCACTGAGGGTATTATTTATATGCATCACTTTATTCTCACCTTCTCCTCCTAGGGTAGGTGTTAATGCTCATGAATAGGCAAGAAGAAAAAGAGCTTGAGAGGTAGAACATCTGGACCAAGGTCAAACAACTAATAAGTGATAGGTCCTGATTTTCAAGATGGCCCCACTGAACTTCTTATCAAATATTCGACTCAATCAGTCCATTGATTGTGTCATGACATATAAACCTCTGGATATTACAAATACTGTTCTAAGTTTTTTAAGTTTTAGGTGACATCTGCAAAGCATGCTGGACCCTTGCTATGGGGTTGTGTCTGAATGTCTAGGAGCAGCAGAGTGAAGGTCCTTCCCCTTCATTCAGGAGATACAATGAGAAAGTTCAAGTCACCATTCCCACTGAGGACATATCCCTTGCCTGCTTTGGTAGACTTGCTTTTCAAAGAATGTACAGCACCTCTTAGTTTCAGAAAGGGTTTAATGAAAGAAAAATATGCTCTAAAACAGTAGGGAAAAATCACAGATCTAAAAAACTACCATTTGCTACCTTGGACTCTGTTTTTGCATCAAAAATCCAGGCAATGACCCAGTAAGATGCCTCCCAGTTTGAAATAGGACATGCTGCTATGACTTTCTTTATTGTCTTTGTTAAACATAATTTTAGTGAAAAATGTTTTTACTGGTGTTCTTACAACACCACATCAAGTGATGAAAGGACATTAACTCAACTTGTCTTTTTACTAGTGGCTGTGTTTTCTTCCTCAACATTTAGAATGTACTTGCTGCAATATCTTTTAAAATTAGATGTCACTGTATTATCAAACACATTGAGCAAAAGAAATATGAAAAAATATTGCAGACATTAAGGCATTCTCAGTTTTACAGACAGTAACATAAGTAATTTAAAGAAAAAGTGAAGTAAGTTAAACATGGAAACTATTTTTTTTAGATTTATTTATTTTTATACAAGAACTGGAGTACAGGTCAGAGGTGCCGGAGGGTGAAAGGACTCACCAGAGACAGAGCAGGGAACAGAACAGGTAGATCTACTGAAATACACTGCTGAGGGGAGCACCGGGTGAGACAGGAGAGGTCTGCCATGCCATGTGTGTATCTTCCTGGCCAGCCAGGAATCAAATCCATGCTGCAGAGGCTGCGGACAACTTCACAGCACTGCGCTCAACCTGCTGCACCAATGGGGAGGCCCCAGGGACTATTTTTTAAGAGTAGGATAGTGTCAATCCCTGGCCAAGGAGCTGAAATACATGGTGCAAAAGACCTCTCCTGTCTCACTTGCTGCCCCCCTCAGCAGTGTATTTCAGTCAATCCACCTGTTCTGCTCCCCGCACTCTCTGGTGAATCCTCTCACCCCACGCACCTTTGGCCTGTACCCCAGTTCTTGTATGCATAAATAAATCTTTTTAAAAAAGAATAGGGTTGTGGAAAAGGATGTTTTTCAAGTTGATATTATAGAGTACTGGTGGTAGTAAAATGGAAAGGATTAAGCCATCTTATAAGGCAATCTATTAGGAATAAACACTGATAAATAGCCATGGCCATTCAGTGACTATTTTCTAATAACTTTATAACACTTATTGTGATAAATGGTTATTATGAACTTGTTAAAAAGAGGAAATTTAGTCTTATTATTTAATTAATTTCTCTTAAAACATACTGCCAATATTGCATGGGCATTTTTATATTAAATGGAACCTAATTCAAATTCAGGACGATCTACCTCCAGGATGCACACCTTTAACCATTAAACAGAGATAGCAAAATATATATATATATATATATTATATATATATATATATTTTAAATGTATGCAATAGCCAAGTCTATGTTAGAACTGGTTGACATGGTTTCTCGGGTTTGGCACCCATTTCAGTAGAACCAAACCTTCTTTTCATCTCCCAAGTAGCCAATTGTATCCATAGATCCCAAGTACTTTTTGCAAGTAAGTTGTGAATCCAAATAACATTAAATATGCAGAGCAGTATTAGAGACCGTACAGAGTGTGGGGTCCTGGCAGAAAGAGAATGTAAGTCCTGTTGCAGAATATGGACCCACTACCTGATGGTATAAAAGCCAACAACCACACCACCAGCTTTTGAGAAAAGAGCCAGTGCTCGGAAAGTTTACCTGACAGGACCCTGGAGGCAAGTCTTTGAATCAGCCTCCCCAACAATAGGGCTTTGTGCAGTCGCTGTGGGTAGAAGAACAAATAGAGAAAATACAAGTGGATAGAGCCCCCACAGTGATACAAGGTTAAATTATAATCCATATATGAAATCAAATACTATGCATTATTAAACTGTTATTTTGAAGAATATTTTATGACAAAAATAAATAAAATAATATTAAATGAAAATGCTGAATAAAAAGCCCAATTTATAATTTGATTCTCCAATGAAAAAGATATGATTAAAGATCAACAAGTTGGTCACAGTTTAAGGAAAATTTAAGGAAAATTTTAAATAAACGTGGAAGAGGAATTATACATGAAAAATTCCTTTTTTGCATTTTTTTGAGATAAACTATTTGTGCATGTTATAGAAAAACCTTGTCAATTTATCTTTCCCATTTCCCTTGGAAGCAATGATTATTCCTGAATACTTAAGACATTTTATATCTCCAAAATTTCCCCACTCGTTGGATTCTTTTTATTCTTTCTTTTCAGTGTCAGAATCCTTTGATTATTCTGCCCGGCTTTTGTGATATTACTTTAGATTCTAATTTTTCTGTCTGATATAATTATGGTGCTACTTCTCCCATTTATTACTTTGTTTCCTTTTCTTTAATCTCTGCTTTTCCTGTAACTTCAGAAGCCATAATATTCTTGTTTTCTATCATTCTTCTTTTAACATTAATGCCTTTGAATGTCTCTCTCCCAAAATTCTCTGCTATTTCCTCACAATTATTTTATTCTCCCACAAACTTCAAATAAAGCTATCTCTTCTGCAGCATTTTTTCCTCCTCAAACACCAGTTCATTCTCTGCTTTGTTGTAATAGTTTGTGAAACGCTGTAATTTTCATCATTTTATGAATTTGTATGTATTTGTGGATTCTTCTTCATCCCATCTTCTTAGTTTAGTGAACAAAAAAAGTCCTTTACAAGATAGCCCTGAGCACTCACCATGCAGTCCAGCCTCTCAGTCCCTCTTTCCTCCTCATTGCCATCAGCCCACCTTACCGACCATCACCATTTGTTGCAAAATAGATAATGTTTCTAATTTTTTCTTCTCACTACTTTCTGAAGCTGCCATGCTGGACACGCTGATCTTCATTGCAAGATCACCAGCCTTTGTTCCTTAAAAGTAGTAGCAAGGAAAAACCTATGGATTCTCCAAGTTCCAATCAGTGTTAATTAACTTTTTGACAGAATACCTAGACAAAAGAGTTAAATTCTCTTTGTTCCCATGGCATTTTGCTCTCATCTTAGAATGCTCTAGAAAGACAATGCCTATCTGGTCCTAACTCAAAATGGACTTGGATGGTTCTTCGCAAGTCCCAGTTCATGGCTGGTATTTTCCAATCCCAGGTCCAAACAAATTGGACTATTTTACATAGACTCTTTGTACTTCAAAATGTCTTATTAAGTCACTCTGCCTCTTCTATTCATTGCTTCATTCCTGTTGAGTGTAAATTGAATCTTTAACCTTAGTCCTCTGCGTGGAATTGCCAAAATAAATTCTCCCAGCAGTCTTTTTCTTTGTTTTTTAATACTTTCCCCATAATAAATGTGTTTTCCCACTGATTAAATTGCATTGAACTTCTCTACACAAGATTTTTAAATTAAGCTCAGCAAGAAAAAAATGAAGTAAATATCAGGGCAAAATAATACGAACTGAGTGATTGGTGGTTACTTATATTCTTCTAAATATCTCTATAACTCCATGCTTGTGTTCAAATTGGAAAATGTTTTCTACCCAAGGGAACTTCCTTTTCACCAAAATGAAAGATGACATGTCTAGAAGTTTACATATATGAACAACGGAAAAATGCCAATCCCTGTAGTCAGAAATACAAATAATTATTTGGAATTCTATGGATTGTTTAAATATGCATGACCTGCTTCCATCATGTCTCCATCTGGATGTGGCTGACTATGAAGAGTTGGCTAGTAACTTTTCTCTGAATCTCCAATTTTCCTGTCAATTCTAAATAAATATATTTTCCAGCTTTTTCCACAATGGTGTAAGCCTTCATTTCCATAATGATTCCCTTACTCTATAATATTCATGGGGATTCTGCTTCTCTGATTGATGTCATTATTGGTATCAGACATTGGTCTGGGGAGCAGACTCTCACCGATTGGACTGTATAATTAGTTCTCTGGTCTGATTACATTTATAAGTATCAATGACCCCGTTGTCATTGGTAAACCAGACACTGTTATCCACAACATACTGTGGCAAAAAGCATTACTTTTATTATCACCTATAATCAAATGCTAACAGAAGGCCAGGTCTTATGTGATTAAATATCTGATACCAAAAATGTTTTAGAGGAAAAGAAGGAGTATAATGTAGTATATTGTTTGTTTCTTATGCATAAAAAAATTGGAGAAAGAAAATGATAAACTCAGGCCTTTAAATTCTAATTTCAGATTTCATGTATGTACCATGAGAATTTTGCCACAACACTAAAATAATTCCTATAGCTTCAGGATCAAAATCTGCAAACTAAATCCTAATTCTAATCTATAGACACTTGAATAACTATACAAAACAAATTCCCAATTTTATGGGCATTTTATATTAATTTTTTTTAGCAACAGGAAAGATGAGACCTGAGAATTAGGATGAATATTTATGGATATATTATGATGAAGTTGAAGACTCTGAACCTCTAAAATTCTTCCGGGTCTCATTTGCCTGTAGAAGCAACTTTTATTCTCCTCTTTTAGAAGATTAGTGTCTTCTTGCTTGAAAAATCTGTTATTACCTCCAGGTGGAAGCACGTCCATATACCTAGAACCACATGGGTGGCAAATCAGAGCACTTATCAGAACATATCAGGATGGTAATGGCAGAGAACTTTGATGACATCTAACTGACCATAGTGTCCCTAGGACTGAAGTTTGTGGGCATTCCATAAAAGTCTAACTTGGTTTGAATAACTAGAAAAGCTTTAGATATCTTTAACCTATATTTGAGCTTAATTAGAATAGCACATGGTTGACACATGAACCAGTTTCCAAAGTTGTGTCAGTTTATGGAACTAGAATCCTCAGAATTAAAAGTGAGCTCATTTTAAGTCATACGAAGTGTGGAAGTGGGATCGTGGTTTAAGGAATTAGCTATTCTCACCATGTTATTCATCTCTATAAATCATACATGCATGGACATCTAATTTATGATAAAGGAAATGAAAGCATACACTGGGGAGAGGAACATCTCAAAAATGAATGGTGCTGGGAAAACTGAGCAGTCACAGGCAAAAGAATAAATCTAGAACACTGTGTTATACCATACACTAAAATTACTTAATTAAAAAATGAATTAACAATTAAATATATGACTTAAAAACATAAAATATGCAGAAGACAGCATAAGCAACAAGCTCTTTGACATTGGCCTTAGTGATGTCTTTGTGCATTCATCTCCAATAGCAAGAGAAACAAAAGAGAATAGAAACAAATTAGACTACATCCAACGTAAAAGCTTCTTGCACTGTGAAAGAACCATTATCAAATCAAAACAGCAGCTTACTGAATGAGAGAAGCGATTTGCAACCATATATCTTAGACATCTATATTTCTTTTAGTCCCTAGGGGGAAAAATTCTACAGAATCTAATCTTTAAAATAACTTACAGAATTCCTTTTCTCCTGTATCTCTTGGCTGCTGTGTTGCAATATTGACTCAACTTCTGCTTTCCTGAATACATTCAATTGTTCCTAGAAATTAGTGCTTAATCTTCATAATCTTAGATGGGTATGTTGAATTCCATTGTACTGACCATTAGCACCATATGAGACAAGCAGTATAATGATATGTTATTCCTACTTTTCACCTGGAGAGTTTCTCAAATATCTCTGGACCCCAATGTCAAAGATGTTAATTCACCTGATCTGGAAAGATGCCAGAAAATATAAACTTTCAACAAGCCCCCAGGGAATATTGACATTACTGGTCCTTTTCTGTAGAACAAAATAATAAAACTGAAATTCTATCCTCCCAAATCTACTTTTTGGCTAGAAGTTCAAGAACCTTACTAATTCTCTGTATCTCTCAACATGTTGCTGATCTCTTTAGATGTGTCTGCCTTGATCCTGGGCTCAGGTGCTATTTTTGCAGGTTAGACAGAATACTAGTAGTCTATCCTTGCAAAATTAAGTCTTTAAACTCCTAGAAGTCACTCTGGGAAGGATTCTCTGTTGAAATTTTTATGTAAATATTTATAGGATAGATAGAATTTCCATTAAAAAAAAATTGACTGCTCTCTACGAGATAGACTTGTTTTCCAGGTATGGAGAATTGCATCTTGGCTTTCTCTCCATCTGTTCAACACAACAGGGATTCTATTGTCTCCAATTGGCTCCTAAAAACATAGATATTTTAAAGTCCATTGCTATTTCAAGTCATATTCAGACTCATTTATGCAAGAAAATTTCAAATTATCTTTATAGGTCCCAAGGGCCATGTAATTAATTAAGTTTATCCTAAGAGAAGCTTACAGTTTCCCAAGAAAAACATGCGACCAGAATTAGGCATCTAGAACCACATGTTGAATCTCATATGCATGTTTTAAATGTGAAAATGATCCTTTAAATGCAAAATGTCATTTTAAGTTTAGCTAGTCATATCTTATAGTTTACATACTGACAAGATTTTAAATGCTAATATAATCAGGCCGCAAAAATATAGCTGTTGATTTTTCTTTGCCAATTGAAAAACAGTGAAGTGGGAAGAAATGAGACAAACTCCAGGGAAGACTGACTTTTTGCCCAAGGGTTCCTTGAATGTGAGTTATGACAATCCAAAAAGAGATCTCTCACTTTAAAAACAGTAAATTTGAAAGTACACTTTTGACATGGAATGCTATGTACAAAAAATCTGAAGCACATTAAAAGAACCCAAGATAGTAAGCATTTCTCATAAATTCCTCAAAAAAGATTTCTAAACAGTAAAACTAAGCTATATCATAAAAATGTCAGACTTGTATCAACTCAAAGATGTATTCTCTGATAAAAGACATAAAGATTAAATAGCACCAAACATTATTTTGCCATTGGAGATATTTCATTTGGTTTGATAACAAGCATGAATTTATAAAATAGAATCTTAGTTAAAAATAACAATTAAAAATAAAACATTTACACTTGTGCATATTATTCTACATCTCAATTTTGAATCTCTCTCTGAACATGTATTAAGAATTTTATTGTAAGTTTGGAAAATAATAAACCAGAATAAGTGCCTATAAACAAATTACCAGATTATTTGCACGATCTTTATTCATGGGAAAGTAGTAAAGTTTAAAACCTCAGCTGTAAAACCTTGCTTCTTGGATACAACAGTATTTTTTCTGGGCTTTTAGGTGTTTGGCTTCAAATTGAGGTTGGTTCATCTGTCATGTTCTCCATCTCTCATTTAGCAAAATCCACCTCTCCTGAATATTTCCTGCCTTGAAAAGTTTCTTATCTTTTTCATAATAATGACTCATTATTTAACAATTCTCATTTGATGATTATGTCTTCCTATTCACTGCTCCCCAGTCTCTTAAAAACTCAGATTTTCTTCCATCACTGATTCTCTGATGTTTCATAATACATACCCAATTCTTCCCTGGAAGAAATGTGCCACCACAGAACCCAAGTACATAGCACCATTTAGTCTAGATCACCTCCAGGAATTTTTAGAAGTGTTACTTTTTTAATTACCTAAAATTCATGAGGTTATCACAATAATGGGCCTAAATAATAGGTTGATGTAAAGATTTATTATCAGAACTCAGAGTTCTCAACTCAGGTATAAGTACTATTGGTACAAAGCTTATAAGGCTTTAAAAATATCAAAACAAGTGAATGAAAATGATAAGCATACTCCCAGGGAGAAGTACAAATATTTGCACCTCTTTGGGCTTTTTATAAGATTATTATTTCAAATCAGTTCAAGTTAACAGTAGTACAAACAATGTACTTTGACCTCAGTAAGGCTCATGAATATTAAACTCCCTCCAAGTTAAAATAGAACCACATCATCACCAATTTTGTAGACAAATTAATACTACTTATCTTTTATTTCCTATTTCAATCATATACCCACTTCTTTCTCATCATGAGAATGTCTTTATCCACTTCTGTAATAGTTCAAGAGCTCCAGTTCCACTTAGTCATTCTAAGAACTCAGTCTTGTTTATGGAGAGAATCCACATGCCTTACTTGTCCACTCCAGTTCTTTTTCTGCTGATAAAGCTGCCCCCAGCATCACAGTATGTCCCTGAAAAATACTGGGGCTAGCAGCTATAGAAGAAACTCTGTTGTAACCAAGTATCTCCACCATTCTTGAGGGCTTAGTTTAGTTATTATACTTTCAGGCACAGAGTGTGTGGGAGGAAAAAAACCCTCTGGCTAGGAAGCAGGTATTATTCTCTTCCATCTGATCAACTTCAGATAATCCCAAAACTTTCTTGCCCCCAGTCTGCTTTCTAATAGCCAAGAACAGCTCACTGCTGGTAGGCAAGAATAGGTGGTTCTATCCTTCCATTTATAAGTCACCCTGCAAATCAACCACTCCCAAGATTATTAACAGAAGCCTTTCTTACCATTCTTATTGCTAAAGAGTCTTTGTAACAATAATATTCTATCCTGACATAATGTTATGTCAAGATAGAATGTCAAGATAGAATATTATATCCTATCAAGATAGAATATTAGATCCTGATAATATTCTGTCTTCCATAACAATAACTCATGTGGGGCCAAATTGGAAACACTGAGAAAATATTCTGGATTGAAAGTCAATTTTTATTTGTTCTTGTGACTTCTTGATGACACAATGAAAAAAATCAAGGATAAATAAGTATGTTCTTATATGCAAGTATAACATTTGGCTGAAAATATTGTAGTCAATGGTCCTGCCTCTTAGAACTCTAAGCATTATAAAATGGAAAAGGTTCTGGGTCAAAAGGCAGGAGACCTGAGTTTTGTTCCTGTTTTCTGCTCTTTACTTTGTCATCTTTAACAAGTCATGACTTCAGGTCGTTTCTTCTACCTCATCTCTGGAAGTAGAGTATTAGAATTCATAAATACTAAAATCTTATAGTTACTGAGTTTCCATGTAAGAAAACAAAAGCCTCCCAAATATTCCAATCATAAAATTCATGTCAATCATTCCTTGAAAGAAAATACTTGCATGAATTTCAATTCCATTCATATTCACTGAGTCCCTTCTTTCAAGGTCATGACAAGTCTAAGCATTGCTGGAGATGTGAAATGAAAAATCTCCAAATTATGGTGCAAAAATAGAAATTAGAAATCTTTAATGCTATTATACTGCACACGTAAACCACACACAAGATCTGCCATCTAGACTGTTATGCTAGTAATCCTTTTAGAGCACCAGAATAAAACATACTATCAACATATATCTTTCTTTTCAAACTATATAGTCCAAGAGGAGGTAAAAGGAGCTGGTATGATATGTAGAGTTAGTGTGGCATGTACAATATCATTAGTAAAAACATATCAAGCTCTAGAGTCCCTGGTCATTAATTCATAGCAACATATGCAACATATCATTTTGGTGACTATGAAGAATCCAAATGTCAGTTTTAGTTGCTTACATGCCAAAGTTCAAACTACTAACATAAAAACAACAGGAACAATGAAGATAAGTAACTGCAATTAAGGTGTAATGTGATTGTTACACTTACAAAAATAAAAATCAAGTTCTACAGAGACAGACATGAGAAACATTATAGAAAAGTAGAACATAAAATTGATATCGAAGTGTTAAAAAGCATAGAAAAGGAAGAGGGAAAGTTCACATTCTAGAGAGCCATTATATAAAGAGCATCTGGTATGTAATATTTAGACAAGTCAATCTATAAAGGTAAATAAAGTCTGGATTTTAGCCACAAGATCTGCAATGAGGGATGCTGATAATACTGCTGCCAACGAAACAAGGAGGCAAGGAATGTCAGTAATGTTGATTGTAGAATGGGTAAATGCAATAAGAATATCTGACTATATTCATTCAGAAAATAATTTCTGGAGCATAAGAGAATATGTTCATTTGCTTAAAAGAATGCAAAAGTCTTTCAGTTGTATCATTCTCTGCATTTTTCAGGCAAGAAAAATATGATCAAAGAAGTTAAATGATTTGTCTGAGTCACATAGTTTGCAAATGGTGATAACAAGATGCAAATTCAGCTTTATCTGATTGCAGATTCTGTGTTCTTCTACCTTACCATTTTCTCTCTCTCTGAATAAAAATGAATGAATGAGAATAAATAAATGGAAAATATAAGAACATTCATTTCTTAATATTTGCATCATTTTAATTTACTTTTATGAATTGTTATTGAAGTAACATTGTATTACATTATATAAGTTTCAGGTGTGAATCATAAATCAGCATCTGTATATACTACATTAAGTACACCACCAGATGTTCTATCTATCCTCTTCACCATAAAATTGATCCCATTTACCTGAACTGCCCACACCCTTTCTTTCTGGTAACCATTGATTTGGTCTTATAATTTATGTTTTTTAGATTTATTTACTTATGCATATGAGAACTGCGGTACAGGCCAGAGGTGGGGAAGTGAGAGGATTAACCAAAGACAGAGTAGGGAGCAGAAGAGGCAAAGCTACTGAAATACACTGCTGAGGGGAACAGCAAGTGAGTCAGGAAAGGTCTGCTGCGCCATGTGGGTTAGCTCCCTGGCCAGGGATTGAACTCGTGCTTCAGTGGCTGCTGATAACTTCATAGTGCTGTGTCTTAACACCTTGTGCCACCAGGGAGGTCCCTGGTCTTATAGTTTAAACATGTATCTTGTCTCATTTAGATCATTTGTTGGCTTAGTTTCTCTCAGTATTGCATATGAATAAAATCATATGTTCTTTGTCTTTGGTTTATTTCACTAAGCATAATGCCACCTAGCTTCATCTTTGTTGTTGCAAATGGCAGGATTGCATCCTTTTTATTGCTGAATAGTATTCTATTTTGTATTCCACATCTGTATCCAATCATCTGTCAGTAGCTATTTAGGTTGTTTCCAGCTTTTGATTATTATACATAAAGCTGCAATGAACATGGGAGCACATATACTTCTTTGAATTAGAAGAATAATAGATAAAAAACACAAAAACTTACCATTATGGTCATCCACTGGAAGAAGCAAAGCAAGGTATAAAAGAGAAAATTATCAAATATAAATTTTAATAGTTTATGGTGAAAAAAGACAAGTTGGAAAGTCAGACAGAAATTATGGCATCTAAGCAAAGTCAGTGATGAATGTAACCAAATTTTGGCAACTTGTTTGTATTTAAAGGGTTAAAAATAATACCATGAATTCCAATGAAGGAAAATGTAAGGTGTTTCTAAATTAATAAAAATTTTAAAATCAATCATATTTCCTAGGCAATGTTGAAAAGTGATTAAAAGATCTTAACTGTGAGAGGGAAAAAAATGTTGTGACCAAATAATCTGTATCTAGTACACATTAGGCGATCATAATTGTGAGTTACTCTAATGATAAATACTGAATAAGAGACGATGATTATCTCTTCAAGTTCATACATAAGAAAACCAGAACAAAGAGAGAGAGAAAAATGTGCTTGCTCACACATAATAAATGGTGGCATCATGGTTTAATTGCAACCAGTCAGACTCCAGTGTTTATCCACCATAAACACTACTCTTAGCCTGAGTATTGAGATTGCCTCTCTGTGAATGCAAGGACACACACAGTTTGCAGGAAAATCACAGTCACACTCTCCATCTATGGACCTGGTAGACCAAGAGGAAAATCAGAAATTAGTCAAAAGCAATTTGGGGGTATGTGTATAGATAGATAGATAGATTGATTGATTGATTGATTGATATCAATTTGGTATATATCTATATATATGATATATATATATCAGTTAACATGATGGAGTTAGCTTGAACAGATGTTAGAAAACTGTTTTAGAAAGTCTGAAGTAGATGGTGTCACATAAGATATTGTAATGAGCAGTACCGTCCCCTTCACAGTGCTGTTCATTTAAATCAATGTTATTTATAAAACAAGCTACTATTGGTTGATTAACAATAGTAGATAGCAAGCTTGTTTTAATTATGCTATTATGAAATTCACCAAAGCCTTCCACTACTTATTCCTGTAAATGACCCTTCATGACACTTCAGTGTTCAGTCAATAGAATTTGATATGCAAATAGCCAAGTCATAAATTACCTCTGACTGAGAATTTCCTCCCCAAATTAAATTCTTTCAAAAATTGCCATAAAGAGATGAATAATCCATGTTTCTAGCATTATTTAAAAATAATTATTTTTAAACATTATTTAAAAACTCTTTGTAGTAAATATATGTTTTGAAAAAATGATTGAGCAAGAGTACAATTTTCTTTAAATGAAAATTTTCACATGGGTACATCAGTGTTCATGGATGCTTAGCTCTGATTTCCCATTTTTAAATAAGATCACCCACATTCTCATTGGTGAAAACTCTCCTAGTCACTCTAAGAGGGATTTTTCCCTTGGGTTTATGTCCGAAGGTGGAGGTTTTAAGGATATTACTACTATCCACAACCCCCACTGGTTCTAGAACAGGCATGTATTCTAGTCAAATGCATGAATACTAGTTAAATCCTTTTTATCTGTTAGGGTCAACCAAGATCTTACCTTAAGACTGCCAAAGTCATTATTCCTGCTGACATGGAGAAACTGAAAGGGAAGCCGGGAAGGTGAAAGGTACAAAGAAAATGAAAAAAAAAAAAACAAAAACAAAACACACACACAATAAAGAGAGTGCCTCTGGGTGTTCTCTAAGCCCTTGCATTCAATATGGAAGAGGTGGACATTGACCCAAAACAGTGCATTTTTAATAAACCTAGTTTTAGTTAGACTTCTATGTTAGCTACCCAAAAGATGGGGGTTATATAACATGAACTTAACTCAAAATCACTAATACTACTCTGCTCAGAGTTTATCCATCAGAAATCCATATCCACAAGATGTTAAAAAAAGAATTGCAGAAATGTGATGAACACTTTGATATTCTCCATGCACTTTAGTAACTAAAGATTTTTAGAATAACTTCAAATAAGGAAATGTCAAATTGGCTTTATCTAGGTTATCTCAGAATTATTGGTGTTCATCCCCACTTTTCTTAATTTTTTTTCCTACCAGTAAGATAAATAATATAAATACTCTGGGAAACATTATATTAGATTAAAATGAAAAAAAGTAATTTTTTCTAATGAAATTTTAAAAATGTTTGACATATTTCAACAATATTTTCAGAGACCAGTCTACACATGCACGTTAATAAGGATGTTTTAAAGTCTATAAAAGTCAAACCATAACTTATTCAACATTCAAGATAATTAAACAAAAGGGAAAAACATTTATTGGTCTTGACATTTGCGACCCAAGAATTACACTTTGTTAATGGTTGGTTATACTCTTCTCCCTAATGGTTAGTTAGAGAACACTTCCATGTTCTCTTCATTCAATCTGCATTGAACTCCCTTTCCTCATAACAGATAGTTGCTAGCTGTCAAACTCACATCCATATTCTGTCAACAGATAATGTAAAAGTTAAAAGAGACAGTCTTCCATACTCCCCCAGTGAACCCAGAACTATTGTCCTATTCTCAATCTAATAATTATAGTCAATTCTATGATTGACCTAGCCTGGTCATCTGGTAGAGAAGAGGAATAGGACTGAATGCCAAGATTACTGATCACAGTAATTGGGTAAGAATTTCTCAAGCCAATGGACTAGAATTAAAAAATAAGACAATCCAACAAAAATTATAGTTCCCACATTCTATACATGAGATTTATTAAATTTACCTCTCAGGTCTACAGAAACAAATGACTATGGATAAGTGATACATAACCAGAAGTTTCCTAGTGGTTCTCTAGTACAAAGTCATCTATTACAGCCCATAAAATATCTCTGCCATCAGAGCAGGTAAAACAATAAATGATGCTGTACCACAAATCGCTGGACAGTCAGAGAACATGATGTGTATTTATATCACACTAAAATTTCATTCTTGACTTGTTTCCAATGAAGTGAAATTCTGCAGGGAGGAAAAATTATTTCTACATTAGCATATTGGGCAAAGATATATTGTCATCGGTATCATTTATGAGTTAATAACTTGCCTTATAAATAGTTCTTTCTGAAGTCTCCAGAATGGATTGGTGAGATCAGGACTATCCTGGACACTTTTTAGACAATCATAGTAAAAGCAAATATAATATAAATGTGCAGTTCTAATTCTTTAAAATGGAAATATAAAGCAAAGCAACAAAGACATACATTGAAAAACAATCACAGAAGTAAGTACAAGAAGAAGAAAGAAGTAAAAGTGTTATGGGTTATATAACATTCAGTGAAAGAAAATAGTTTTAATAATAAATACAAGTGGAAATCTTCAGTTCTCTTTCTCTTTCTTCATTTCTACTCTGCCTCACCTAGGAAAGGGAATTGAGCGCTAATTTACATTAGTTGAGGCCATTCTCAGGTGTGAGGAGTCCCGCATTGATCTAACTTTGTTAATGTGCTGTATTTCTGAATTTCAGATGTTTCTTTTTTCAGTTTTATTGAGAGGTACTTGACAAACATCACTGTATAAGTTTGAGGCGCGAAGCACGATTGTCTGAGGCACACACACTGTGAAGTGATGTGCCCTGCAGGTTCAGCTAACCTCCATCTCCTCATAGAGATACAATGAAAAGAAAAGAAAAAAGGTTATTTGGTATGAGAACTCGTAGGGTTTGCTTTTTTAATAATTTAGAGACAAAAGTTGGTGAAATGACACAAACTCAGTTATAAATAAGTATGAGGATGCAGTATAAATACACAGCGTGATGACTTCTCTAGCCACACTGTATGTTTTGTAGAGAAGTTCTTGCTTAGTATAGGCTGTGTCTCATCTCACCATTTCAAGGGAAGAGGGCTGGCTAACTAACACACCATGAGCCTGGCCCATAATTCATGCTCAGTAAATACATGTCACAGAAGATTCCATTTGTGGCATCCTGAACTGCAAGGGACCAGAGTACCACATAGAATCAATGTATTTCACACTCAAGTGAACCCACTTTGGCTCACTTTCTGTTTAGCTTTCCAAGGTTGCTGACCACACCCAAAGACTTTTCTTGAGAAACCCAACAGACTCCGTCAAAAGAAGACCTTGCTTGAATCACTTTTATGGGATTTTTAAGCTTTTTAATTACGGTTTGTACTAGATAAACACAACAATAGACAGACTTGTGTAATGAGCTTTCATGTATATTTCATGCGTGTGGAACATGAACTTATGGCCCATCCTGTCCACTCCACAGCCCCCTCCACTTCTTCCCTTTATTATTATTTGACAGCAAACTCAGGGCACTGTAACACTTACTCTATAAGTATTTAGTGCCTATATTAATAGCATAGAGGAGATTACAAAACGTTAGCAGGAGACACAAAGTGTTAGATTGAGCAGGTAGGTGGGTAGGTAGGGAGTCAAAGCAGCAAAATAATTTGTTAAGATAAAGAAATATTGGGAGACAATTGGAAAATGCTGCCCCTCAGTGCTTGGCTCACACTTCCTTCTCTTTTGTTCAGGCTGTTTTCCCTGAGGCCGGAGCTGTAGCTTCACTACAGCAGCTTCACTTTTACTGATGGGCCCCTCTGTAATCCTTCATCCTCACCTGCTCTGCAAGGAAAACAAAATAAACCCTAGAAATGTGACTGTAGAATTGAGGCTACCTGAAGGAAAAGAGGAGGTATAGGTCACAGGAGGGAGGGGCCATGGACTGGGGACTACAGGTGCCTTGGTGGTAGGTGTGCTGTGGTAATACACCCCAAAAGGGTATAAACCTGTACCTCTGAATCATCTACAATGTTGTATACCAATGAAACCTATAGAGGTTTCAAATGGCCTCAACTAATGCAAACCTAAAAAAATGCAATTAAAACAAAAACATGTTCTACCCACTTGAAACATGAGAAAACATGAGAAATCTAACATTGCAACGCTGGTTTTGTAAACTCAGGAAAAGAAAATCAGGTCTCCTGAGTCACGGAGCTGTTCACGCAGAGGACACCAGGCACAAGACTTCCCTTGACCGCAGAGGAGCTGAGCCCTGAGAAGTGGCCTGAAACCCACAACAGCAGGCACCCAGACAGGCAATGCCCCATCTCAGCCCACGTCCTCTCCTAGCAGCTTCTTCCCGAACGTTCATGGCCTGGAGTTTCTTCTTTCATCCATCAAAATAATGCAAGTATCAAACAAAATAAAACAAGCAAAGGCTTTCAAAAGAATAAGGATGTCGGGGTCGCCCTGGTGGAGCAAGGGGTTAAGTACTTCACTATGAAGCTATCCGCAGCCTCTGCAGCATGAGTTTGATCCCCAACCTGCCAATGAGCACCCCACATGGCGCAGCAGACCTCTCCTGCCGTACCCGCTGCTCCCCTCAGCAGTGAAGTTCAGTAGATCTGCCTGTTCTGTTCCCCGCTCTGTCTCTGGTGAATCCTCTCCCCCACCACATCTCTGGCCTGTACCCCAGCACTTGTATGCATGAATAAATAAATCTTTTAAAAAAAGAATAAGGATGTTGTGTGTGTGTGTGTGTGTGTGTGTATGTGTAGAATTATTTTGCTAGCCCACACCACCTCATCTATGGCAAACACTTTGTCACAGATAAAATAAATGCTTTTCCAAGCAGGCGAGTAAGGACTAGTTACACTTAAATAAGCAGACTAGTTACCTGAACCAGTGGTGTCTCTGATTAATTCCACTGCCTACTTGTGTCTTGTTTTGCTTTTCATTTAAAAAGCAAAGCATGCGCTTATTCCAAGACCCTCCTTAGTTTACCTCAGAAGGGTAAGTAAAGAAAAGGAGAACAAATCTGGGTAGCTGAGAACTATTTCAAAGGAATTATAGCTCAAAACTCAAGTTCCAAGTGCTACAGGCAGCAGATCAATAACAAAATGCTTTCTTTACAGGTCTGAAAAGGCAGCAGGGAAGAGGAAAATCTCTCAGCTCCTTTTGTACAACCTGGATCGCTACAAACAAGACACCAAAGGGAGGAAAGGGCTCAATATTCCCCTTACTTGATTTTGTTTTGTTTTTTTTAAAGTTATGCCCACGAATCCCATGAGGTGATTTATGGCACAAAACGACACAGTAGGATAAACAGCATCGCAAGCCACCTGGCTAATTTCCCCAAGAGAATGCAGAAGAAAGAAGAAAGCTTTTCTCCCTGAACACCTTGCCAGTTTTGCAGGCTACAGCTGAGCAGCCCCGAGGGAACCAGTGTGGTAGTAATGCCTGATTCCAGAGGTGGGCAAGACGTGGAACTCGACTGTGTATTCGGTCCAAGGTCATCCATCAGCAGCAGTGTGACAAAATTCATAAAAATTATAAGATCTAGGGACATTTTAAAAATTTAGAGAAAGGGGCCTCCCTGGTGGCACAGAGATTAAAGTCTCAGCTCTATTTTTGGGCATTTTGGTTGTTTCCATAGCTTAACTATTGTAAATAGTGCTGCTATAAACGGGTGCAGGTGCCCTTTTGAATTAGTGTTTCTGTGTCCTTTGGGTAAATCCCTAGGAGTGGAATTGCTGGATCATATGGAAGCTCTATGTTTAGTAGGTCCAGAAATCTCCACACATGTCTCCATAGTGGTTGGACCAGTTTGCACTCCCACCAGCAGTGCAGGAGAGTTCCTTTTTCTCCACACCCTTGCCAACATTTGTTGTTGCTAGTTTTTAAGAAGATGTGATATATACACCATGGAATATTACTCAGCAATCAAAAAAGATAAACTCATGCCATTTGCAGCAACATGGATGGAGCTGGAAGGGATCATGCTCAGCGAAATAAGCCAGAAAGAAAAAGAGAAATACCAGATGGTCTCACTCATAGCAGGAATCTAGAAAACCTAAGTAAGGGACCAGGAAAAAGACTAATTGCAATAAAGTAAAAATCAAAATGAACAAGCAACTATAGACCAGAGACATACTACAATGGGGGGCGGGGGGAAGAGAAGAGTGATTAGGGGTCAGAATAAGGGGAGTGGGAATTGTATGGGGAATATAACTAAAATGAAAATGCATACATTATACAAAAATGAAAAATGATGTAAGACTTATATAAAATAAAATAATTCATTAAAAAAAATCTCAGCTCTATCAAGCCATCACAGCTACTGCAGCACAAGCTAGATCCCCAGCAAGGGAGCCAACCCACATGGTGCAGCAGACCTCTCCTGTCTCCCTGCTGCTCCCCTCAGCAGTGTATTTCAGTCGATCTGCCTGTTCTGCTCCCCACTCTGTCTCTGGTGAATCCTCTCACGCCCCCACCCCACACCTCTGGCCTATACCCCAGTTCTTGTATGCATAAATAAATAAATCTTTTAAAAAATTAGAAAAAGCAAAACTTATATTAAATAACTCTATTATGACCTATTACAAAAGTTTTTCTTCGAGGTGGAGTAGGGAGGGATGGATGGACTTCCAGGCTGTATTTGGGGAAGCAAAATAGTATAGACTTCTGTGAGAAAGGAAAATACCTGGCTCTTTTTAAGTGTTCATGGATAGGGGAAAATAAGAATAAATGAAATCATGTGAAAGGTGTGGCTATCTAGGCATGGAGTAATAACTTTTAAGGAGCCCTTGATTTTGAGGGCATCAGAGGAGTGTGGAAGCAGGTGTTTCCCTGCAAGACATACCTGCTGAGCCAGCCAAGGTAAATGAAATTGCAAGTCATTATTCCACCCCATGTTCCCTTAAGATTAAGGGGTCAACCTGTCTCAGGAGGGAATGAGGCATCCTCTGTAAAAGACTTTGTGAGCCAGTAGTATGAGTTGCCCCAAGTCCTATTTAAACAGGTGGATTAAAACATGGACTGGCGACTCCAGCTGTATTTGTTTCTGACTCCAACTCCTTACCTGTAAAAGAAAGACACTTTGGGACAGGACAGGATGATTAGAATAGCAGAGATCAGAGGGCTTATGATGCTATTATTTTTTTGATAAGTGATATGGGGGAAGCATGGTCCATACTATGGAACCAATGCAACTGTCCAACAGCTGAAAGCTTAGGGTGTCCCAGTCACAGCAGAAGTACTGAGGTCATCAGTGGTAGGTCATAGTCTCACCCTTCAGTAGTTCATGCTGGTCTGGGAGCACCAACTTTAAACAAGTGATTGGTTTAAGTGAGGAGGCCAACAGTGCACCAGGAGTGGCAGGTGCTCATGCCTGCAGATTTGCAGATCTCACTAAACTTCTCCAAAAAAGAGATCCCAAACATATGGGGAGAAACAGAAGCCAGAAACCACAAGATTGTTTAACTTAGCACCAAGTGGTAAATAACATCAACTTAAAGTAAGCAGACTTAGGAAAAGCTGGTCCCAACCTTCCTTTGACAGTCTGCATCATACTCAGGTTTGATCCAATTACTGCCACCAAGTCATCACATTCCAGTTCCAAGAATATTGTGTCTTCCGTCTGTATCAAATAGACCTAATGCAATGCCTGTCCCTGAAACTTACAAGAAGTGGAATGATGCATAAGCCCAGAGAAGCCCCAACAGTGAGATTCAAAACATAGAAAGGCTGATTTATAATGACTTTCACCAGAGCATAATTGCATTCCTCAGCCTTCAGGGAGATGGAGGTTGCTTGTTTCTGTCTTCTTTAGAACAACTGCTGTAATTATGAAAGAGGAAGTTTACAGATTCAAAATGATTCTTTATTTTAAAGCCCCAATGTCTTGGCTAAAAGATTCATTAAAAAAGTGCTAGAACATTGCACATTTCACTCTGAGGCTCATTGCTATCTTCTAAATTCTCCTCCTTTTCAATATATTTAATACATTTTCAAACACATTATATTTTTTTCTGGTTAGTATAGTCTTTACCAATGCCTTAAAGTTTCTGTCTCACTCCCATTTCTTAGATAGCAACTGTTCCCTAAAGATATGTTTTACATATCTAGTATATTTCTGAAAATTTGGTTCTACCTAGTAAGATGCATAGAAGAATCCAGTTCTTTTTATCCCAGATAAATCATCCATTTCTTGGAGTCTATGCCTAAAAAAGAAAATTACAAGTTAAATATTGAACATATTGAAATATATAAATTAGCCCCTGACAACATCAATATGAAAAAAAAAGTGCTGCTTTTAGAACTGGGAAATGACTTAATTATGGTGCTAATCAGATGATCTCTTTGGATTGATTCAAACCTATCCATCTCTTCAACAACCAATTGAGGCTCATTACCTATTTAGCTTTTTTTTTGGATTCTGGGATCTGATAAGACCATCTTCTTGGTGAACACTGACTTGTAAAATAACATAGTAATAAGTTTCCACCTCTAGTGAGTCTCAGATAAATAGAAAGGACAGTAAGTTTCAAAATGTCTTGTATCTTGTCTTGTCTGGTTCATTACTGAGTGTTCCCAACTATGCCAACTATGGTGATGACTTTTGTTCTCTTTGCTTCTGGGAAATGGATTTCTACATTAGCTTATTTTGCAAAAAGTACTATTCACCATAATATGCATAAATGTTCTTATATCACTGGCAAATAACTTTGAAGGTACAGATAATAATGGATCCAGAATTACATTTGTAGGATAATAATTCATTTTTGTGGACAAAAAATGAAAAGCAGGTATTCGTATGAAACCAATTTGTTTATAATTGTAATAAGTTTCGGTTCTACTGCAGAAGCTATCAGAAAATTGTGCTATTTCAGCTACTCTTTTTTAAAGGGGTGGTGATACTATCAACTAACTGTTATATTAGTATTCAAATGTTTTAATAATATTTTAAATATTCTAAGTCTATCCAAATAATATAAGCAGGTAGAGAGTTAGTTGAGAAACCTAATGAAGAAATAAGAAATGCCCTCCTTTTTCTGGCATGGAGAGAAAAACTCTCACCAAAAACTTCCTCCTGCAAAGCAGCACAGTCTCTTCATGTGAAGCTACAGCTCTTTTTTTTTTTTTTTTTTGTGGTTGCTTTCTTTGAATTCTATAAATCTATCTATATAGCCTGTTGCCTCTAAGAGGGACATGAAAATAAACATACCCTCATTCTGTCAGTCACCTCATTTTCTGATCCTCCACTGTACCCCTCTTACCCCTCAGATACTTTTCAAGATAATAAGGGAAGTGTGCAAACCTCCGTGCTCTTCTGACTGAGATTACATAGAAGGAAGACAATGATAAAACATTAATATAAAAAATATTGACATCAGCAATGCCAAGTGCACCATGGAATGCTGCAGCCCAAAACTTCGAAAAGAAAGTCAGAATAGAAATGTAAACTTGGAAATCAACTGCATAAATATTTAAAGTTGTTAAGGTTTAAAGTATTTACAGCCATGAGATGGAATGAGATGATCTTGAGAATCCAGATCATTAGAAAATACATGACAGCCAAAACTGAGTTCATGGGCATTCTAAGCTGTAGAGACCAAGCGAAGATGAAGAGGCAGCTAAGAGAATCAGTGGAATCAAAAGGAAAAGTGAAAATGTGGTGTTCTGAGCAAAAAGAAAAAAAAGCTTTTCAAAAACATAGCAGTAATCAATTGCATCAAAGTAAGTTGACGACCAAGTATTAAACACTGCATTTAGTATCATGAATGCTATTGCTGACCCTGGCAAGAAAAATTTTAAGTGAAGCCATAGACGAGAAAGAGACTGAGAACTAGATACAAGGAGTTTAGAAAATTGTATTTACAGAATCTTGCTAGGATAGCAAAGAAATTAAATATAGCAAGTGACTTGGTGGAAAGTCACTCCCCCCTTGTAAGGGGAGTGACTATTTCTTTGATTTTAAGATGGATGAAATTTTTTTAAAGATTTATTTATTTATGCATACAAGAGCTGGGGTACAGGCCAGAGATGTGGGGGGTGAGAGGACTCACCAGAGACAGAGTGGGGAACAGAACAGGCAGACTGACTGAAATACACTGCTGAAGGGAACAGCAGGCAAGTCAGGAGAGGTCTGCTGTGCCATGTGGGTTGCTCCCTGGCCAGCCGGGGATCGAACTCATGCTGCAGAGGCTGTGGATTGCTTTGTAGTGCAGTGCTTAACCCCTTGCTCCACCAGGGAGGCCCAAGATGGGTGAAATTTTGCATGTTCATATGCCAATGATGATGATTCAGAGAGCAAACCTTGTGATAACAAGACTGAGAGAGGGAAACTTGTGTTGATGCCATTGAATAGACCAGAGAGAATAGTATCTGGTACATTGTTTAATTTATTTAGGAGCAAAACACAGTTCATTTAGAATAATGGAAAAGAAGACAAGGATAAGCTCAAATATGAGAAGCTGGGTGTTGTGGGTTGAACTGTGTGCCCCCATAAGTTATGCTGAAGTCCTGAGCCTGTGAATGTGAGCTTCAAGATATTGGCAGATGTAATCCAACTGAATTAATTTATACTGGATTAAAGTGGTCCCTAATGCAGTGTCTAGTGTCCACATAAGAAGAGAGGAAATCAGAACATGAAGCCACAGACCCAAAGGGAGATCACCATGTTACAACAGAGACAGCAATTAGAGTTACACCACTGGAAGACAGTCAGGCCAAGGAGGCCAGCAGAACCAGGAAGCCAGGAAGAGGCGAGGAAGAATTTTCTAGGCTCTTCAGAGACCACATGTTCCTACAGAATCCTTGATTCCAAACTTCTAGCCTCCAGAATAGGCAGAGCCAGAGAATCAGTTTCTGTGGTTGTAACCCACCACTGGTGTGGCCGTGATAAAGCTCACAAAAGTCCTCTGTCCACGGTACTTCAAAGTTATCACAAATTATTTTTATAAACATTTCCCAAGGTTTCTGACATATTATTTTTTAAACAGTTCTCAGTTGTGTCCAAATTTTGTTTAGTTCATTAATAAGGAAAACAATAGGACAGACAAAACACCTGAACACAAGAATATTTCAGCAGTAAAATCAAACAGAAGAGAAATGCCTGAAGGAGACATAAATTACTTGTAAAACTGGCTACATTTCTATAAAGCAATAAAACCATCACACTTAGAAGTTTGCTCTGCCAGTCTATGAAATTCTAGCCATGTATAAGTTTGGGTAATTTAATCTCTAATACAAAGGATGGCACACCACCATCTCTCCCCATTGTATACTGTTACTCACATATAAGCCTCATTTTGTAAGGCTTGTATGTATTCCACTGAGGAGGGATGGCTTATGAGTAGGAAAAGCTGCTTTCATTCAAGCGGGCTAATTTGGAAATGCTCCAGAATAGCACAAACTTTCAAGCAACCAACCTTTATCTTTTTAGAAGTTGGGATTATCTGGGATAATTTTTCTTCATTGTGATACAACCAAGATCTAAACCCAAACTATATGACATCAGAGTAGACATTATTAACCACTTGAAAGACTCTATGTAAATTGCAAAGAGATCTAGATTATAAATGAGTTCACATTCATATGATAGTGAGCTATAACATATCAATAAAAGAAAAATAATTTTCTAAAAACTAATTCATTTTCCAGCTCTTGAAAAATTGTCTTTAATTTTAATATCAGATTTCCACATTTATATAAATGATTAACACACTGACTTCTATGGTGCTACTCAAGTCTTAAATTTGCATAAACACTGCTTTCCTTTTCCTCTTCAAAACCAGTTTGTAATAGAGATTTAATGTGAAAACGCTCTCATAAAGGACCATGCAGTGACATTTTCTAAAACAGAGAGTATAGGGCCTCCCCGGTGGCACAGTGGGTTGAGTGCAGTGCTGTGAGGCTGTCTGCAGCCTCTGCAGCGTGGGTTTAATTCCCGGCCGGCCTGGGAGCTACCCACATGGTGCAGCAGACCTCTCCTGTCTCACCTGCTGCTCCCCTCAGCAGTGCCTTCGGTCTGTCTGCCTGTTCTGCTCCCCGCTCTGTCTCTGGTGAATCCTCTCACCCACCCCCACCTCTGGCCTGTACCCCAGCTCTTGCATAAATAAATCTTAAAAAAAAAATAAAATAAAACAGAAAATATAGTTAGTATCCTGGCCGATGAATATACTGGCACTAACTTAACTATCTCTTGATGCTGTAACATTTTGAGATATTCTATCTCTTTAGAAGTTCCAGTTAATTCCTCATATTTTCTTGGTGAGAATGATTCCCCATCCTGAATAATTAAATAGGTCAGTTGTAATATTATTTAAGCAATATGTGCTTAAAATAGAGCTGATTTATTTAACAACTATTAATTCATAAATGTAAAATCATATAATAAATGATTTTGATTTAGAGTTAGAAATAGTCATTTATAGCCTAAAATTAATCATCTGTTAAAAATCAATCATTTATTTTATCTTTAATAGCAAACAGCTGCTATACATCTGAGACTATATCTTTACTTTTTCTAAGAGATCTTTGGAGACAACCATTATATTGAGTTGAGAAAAACATTAATTTTAAAATAACTGAATCAATAAAACAATGTCACAATTTTTGAATTCTGTATTGTCTTAATATCTTGGTCTTTTTCACTAGCTCTGTGAAATCAATAAAGCATTTGATAATCTTATTATTTTAAATTCACTTTTTTTCAAAATCATCAAAAGTATATTCTTTTAAATGAAGTTTATTGATTGTAATGCCCAGAACAAGTTTTATATTCTGTTTCTTAGCTGCCTGCCTGCTGATATAAAAAATGAAAGGCTCATTTTAAATGGACCAGTTTATCCATTTGGCAGCAAAATAATATTATTGATCTTCAGGGTCCCTAATGACCTTGCAACTTATTATTAGGCTATTTATGTGCTTCATGTGGACATCAATCAATCATATGAAGCATCTATTTTTTTCAGACCCTAGAACGTTAAGGCAATTCATAATTTAGACGGTTTTGGAGAATACTTCATTATAATGCAGTTTCAACTACAAATTAATGCTCAAGGTCTTAACACCACCCCCAAACCCTGATTGATTCTCTCTGGGAGTTATTTTCAGCCATGAGTACCTGGAGGGCAAAAATATCTTGCTAGTTTTAACATGTTTTGCATCTAGAGGAAAAAGAATGTCACCCATATATATTGCAAATTATTAGCTATGTAACATCTAATATATATTACACATCCAAATATCAGTAACCAAAATGCACTTAGAGCGGTGTTGCTCATCCACACAGTTCAATTAATGAAAGTTATTTAATATTTAAATACACAGATGTATTTCTTTGCATTATAAATTTTGAACACAATTTCTCATGGAGACTGTAAAATATATGGGGTTGATTATTCAACCAGTGGTTTCCTTGCAGAGAAATCCTACATGGACTCTCCCTCAATCCAGACTATTTTAGGGTACAAAGAACTTTATCCTCTCTTTCAAACAATGGCTAGGCAAAATTACTGAATATTCCAACATTGTAAAGAGGTAGAAATCAGGAGAGTAATAAAAGTAAAGGAAGAACTAATATTTGTGGACCTTCTATTACATACATGAAAATTAAGAAATTAGATAAAGGTTATCATCATGACTCCATATTAAAAGTATCCTATCTAATATTCAGAAATGTGTTTTTTTTCCTTTCATTCTAATCCCCAGTCATTTTTTAATCTACATCAAGTATCCAATGCTGCTATTAACAGAATGATTTTTCTCATTGTTCAAATGTTTATCAGTTTTGAGTATTACTGTTTCCACAGACCTTTAAATTTTGGAGGAGATTCCTTCTTTCTTTCCTTTTTAACTGTTTTACTGGGGTAACACTGGAATATAGGTTCACACCTCTTCAAGTTATGTTGCCTATTCAAGTCTACCACCAAAATACCAATAGCCCTCCACCACAGTCCACAGAACCCCCTACACCCTTTCTTCACACTCCCCTCTCACTCTGGCATTTTAAAATAATTTAAAACAAAATTCTTATCTTCCACATTAAATCCTTAATCTTGTTCCACCTGACATAAAATCATCATTAATAAAAAAAAATTAAACTTTTCCTGGAATGAATATAACAAAATGTCAATTTCTATGCTTCTCTCATTTGTTGTAAAAAATGGATTTTATACTTCATTAGTATCAGACACTAATTCTAACCTAATACATTATGAACTTGTGTTTATACTAATGATAAAAGTTATAGGGCTGTGTCAAAGATAGTGTCAAGGAATCTCAGGATGAAAACCATGTACCAAGCATTAGTTACCTTCTGTTAATGGAGTCAGGAAAGCACAAACAAGTGACCTTTGCTATGTTAACAAATATTCTGAGGAATTTTGAAAAATTCTTCCTTCCAAGTTCAGATTGTAAACTGAAGGCAGATCTCAAATGCTTCCCTCTCCTGAAACTAATGAAATGATTGACAAATAATAAATAATTTAAAATTAGATAGAATATACTAGCTGCAGTCAAGCCAAGAGATAATTGGGACTTGTGAATGGCATGGACATTTCAGACACTCCATGATTTGTTTTGGTGCAATTCCCTAATTCTACATCCCCAGAATCAGGATAGGAGAAGAGCAGAAGACACAAAGTCCTAAAATGTCACTCAAGTAACCCCTGGCTATATAAAATATAAAGTATCATTAAAATAAATGAAAAATGAGGAAATGAAAGATTTTTTTGATATTTCAGAATAAACAAAAAATCAACATCAAAACAATATCATTACATAAATGATAAGTGCATTTTATTTTTATTTTTTTAAGATTTATTTATGCATACAAGAACTGGAGTGCAAGCCAGAGGTGCAGAGGGTAAGAGGATTCATCAGAGAGAGTGGGGAGCAGAACAGGCTAATCTACTGAAATACACTGATGAGGGGCCAGCAGGTGAGGCAGGAGCGGTCTGCTATGCTGTGTGGGTTGGGGATTGAACTAGTGCTTCAGTGGCTGGCAATAGCCCTATAGCATTGTCTTTAACCTCTGTGCCACTAGGGAGGCCCACAAGTGCATTTTAAATAGCAAGAAACAAAGCTGAAAAATAACACTGAAGAATAATAATAATGCACAAAGTATGAAGACTATAGTCATAAAATAAACAATGAAAGCAATTATAGAGATGTTTATAGCTAGGAAGATGATATAAAAATAGAAAACATAAGCCTAATAATTTTTTATGAAATGTATGAACCTAAAGGACCCAAAAATGGAGCAGAAAATGTTTATCATGAAACAACGAATGCATGAATCTTTAAATTTAAAAAGATTTCAAGTTTGAGAAAATGATACAGAGATTAACACCCAGAGATCAGCTGATTAGTATTAAATTTAAAAGAAAAGGAATGAATTTTTTAAGCATCTTGGCAGAGGGGTAGGTTTCTTACAAGGGAGAGAGTGTCAGACAGATTTAGATTTCTTCCCTGAAGCACTGAGAAAATGCAAACATCTCCATTAAGGGTTCAGGTAAAGAACTTGACCCCAGAGCATATAACTAGTCGTTTAATTAAAAGCTCACAGGCAAATAGGAAAGTTCTTGTGAAATACAGCAAGTGTAGGCCAGACAAAAGACATCTATAATGACCCTGAGATAACTAAAAAAAGGAAGGAAGAAGCCCTGTGGTTTCTCAACAGTGAGAAGCATTAACATTTTTTCTTTTAAGTGCTCTGCCTGAAGAAGTGTCAAATATGGATTACTGAGCTAAGATAAACCTTGAAAATATAAAAATAAAATAATTACATTTTGAAGGTGAAGAAAGAAAAAAATGGGAAAAATAAAGTGCTTTAATTTCTTCAGCTTCCATTGGATGGAAGATGATTCCAACCTTCCATTGGAATTAAAATTAGGTAAGCAGGGAACAGAAGACTGCATATATTTTGCATACATATGTAGAGATCTAAATGGGATGGTGTGAGCCAAGCCATGGAACAATACAACCATTCAAAAACATGAGCCAGGAGTGGAAAAGAAGTGAAATATATAATTTAGTAAACTCCACATTTTTTCCAGAAGAGACTCAGTAGGACCCAACAAAGTAGGTAAAGCAATAAAAGTAATTAGCTATATTAAATAGTGACATAAAGGCAACCACTAGAACTGAAAGCAAATTATAAGTCTTCCAAATTAACACAGGAAAAACATTTATAGCACTACAACACCACAAATCGGTCAATTGAGGGCCAAGTGCAAAACTGCACATAGAGTTTTCTGGAAGGAATTACAAGACGTTAACAGTGGTCTTCTTTGGATACCATGGGAGGGAATATGAGGGGAAAGTAGAAGTTCTACACCTTTTGCTTTGTATTTCCTTTGTTATTTTCTGACTGTTTTCTATTTGTCTCTATTATACAGTATATATTAGTGATAAGGACTAATTATTGTTAAGATGTGTGGCGATTGACAAATCTCATAACCCTTTATATGCATACCACATTTACACATTTGTTTCTGTATAATTATTAATTACAACGTATGTGGTCTAACTGTTATAGAGCAGCCCTGATGAAGCTTGGAAAGCACGTTGGGCGCCAAGCTGTTATAGAGCAGCCCCGATATTGAACGGGTTCCTGGCTGTGGGTCCTCACCCGCGCGCTTAAAAGGGACTTATTAATACTCATCTGCAGGCACACACAAAAGGTTAATAAAAGGTTTATTTACAAGGGAAAAGGAAATAAGGAAAATGTACAACTCAGGGAGAAAATAGGGAAATAAAGTCTTTAATGCGTCCTACCCGATCCCCCGACCTGGAAACCCAAAGTCACTCAGAGCTGGCCGAAGCTGCGAGCTGGCGGGGAGCCAAAAAGGGGGGTATCCCCAAAGCCCATGTGTCTGCCTTTATACCAACCTGGCTGCTTAACCCCACCCCAGGTCCCAGCCACCTTCCCTTGGGTGGTGATGGGATTTGGAGTTCCCAGTGTCTTTGGCGTTGGCCTGGGGTGGGGGTGGAGTCCACAAAGCCTGTATGGAATTAGCTTTAGGACATCCTTTTCCCCCTAACATAACCTGAATTTATTGATTCTGCCCATATACAAATTTAATGTATGCCCACAGAGACAGTGAGAGAAGAAAAAAGGAGAGGTCACACTTTGCAAGTATTTTACTGTTTTCAGTTTTCAATCCTTGTTAAAAATACTTTTCTCACTATTATAAATGAAAGGGAATATAATCAATAAAGATAGGAGAAGCTGGTCTTTCTTTTCATTGTTATACTGGGAAGATTTCCTACATAAAGTGGACTTGGAAAGAAACACAGTTAACGAAATTGAGTGCCATCAGGAGACAGATGATGACAGCAGTCTGGAGTGAAAAGTGTAAATACAGCAATAGAAGTCATTCCTACATTAAATAAAAGACATGTTTGGGGATTTTAAAAGAAAAACTTTTTGATTAGTGTTCAAGCTTCCATCATGAATGAGACTACAGAATATTTCTCGTAGAAAAGAAACCCAATCAAATTAAAAATACATGGTCATTATTTTTAATTGTTAATAAATATAGATGTATTAACTAGTTGTTTCTTAAATCCCTAAACTATGTTAGGGATCTAAGAGAGATGCAAGACTTATATCAGATATGGCCCTATACTTACTAAATTGCAATCTGTGAAGAAAAATAATATTAAAGAAGTTGCCATGAAGAGTTACATACACCCAAAACTTTATGAGTAAAGAAAATAATTAAACTTTTAAGTCAAAGCATAGTGAATCAGAGTTATGTAAACTCCTCTTAAAAACAGTGAATATATTAAAGGCCTACAAAATTTGAAATTATTATTGAAAGTGTTTCAGCTAGATATGCTATAAAAAGACTATACATGGTACTATCTTTAATTGCCCAGGACAGAGATGGTTCTGACCCCAACACTAGAACAACCCAGCAGTTTCTAATTGTGGAAGTAGATACACAAAATATTAAAATTGTGAAAATTCACCTTATTCATTAGGATTTCACATTAATCAGGCTTCTTTCTAACTGTAATTTCACTACTTGCATAACTTTACAGTGGGAAAAAAATGTGTTAATCAGAAAACATAAATATACAATCCCATTGGCTTTGTGATTCTTATTGTAAAGTGAAGCAAAAGTATTTTGGTTCATGCACCATCCTATGGTATCTTATTTAACTGGAAGTCATTCTTGAGAGATGGGTCCATTCTTGGTGTAATAGAAAACAATATTAGGAGGAGGAATCCTGTATGCCCAAATGCAAGTCTACATTACCTCAACAAAATAAGAATCAGGAAAGAATGCTTCCTTTCAAATATTTTCAAATATTTTCAAAATATTTGAAAGTGATAGGAGCAGTGCCTTATCACATTTTTCCCTAACTTTTCTAATACATGCTAGCTTAGAGAATAAAAGCATTCTCAAAATAAAATATATTTAAACTTAGAAAAATAGGTTATGAAAACTTACAGCTGCCTGCAGGATATAAACATGTTGAGGTGAAGCAGTCAATAGAATTTCTTTGAGGGGAATTCTCAAACCTGCTGAGAAGACTTCCAAGGAGACACTTAGGGAGCTTAATAGTGATCTTGAAATTTTGCAGATTGTTAACTAACTCAATTCAAAATTACTCCAGAGAAAAGCCATCAGATGAGCCCCTCACTATGACAAGGCAGTGAAATCTCTATCTCTAGCTTTCCTGGGACTCCAATTGCATGTATGTTAGACCATTTGATACTGTTTCTCTGAGGCTCTGCTCATTTTTTTCTATTAATTTCTTCTTGTTTCAGCTTGATAGTGCTGTTGTTATGTATTCAAGTCCAATGATTTTTATTTTTCAGAGTCCCTTATTTGCTGTAGATCTCAACCAGTCAAGTTTTTTAGGATAAACATTTTTTCCATCTCTATAAATTCTAGTTGGCATATGTTATTATATTTTCTATTTCTCACCTCATATGTTCAAGTTTTTCTTTAAATCTGTAAGCACATTTATAATACCATTTTTTAAGAAGTCTCATCTCAGAGGGTTTTTAGGGCAGTGAAAACACTCTGACATTATAAGGATGGCTATGTGTCCTTATACATTTGTCTAGACCTGACATACAATAACACCAAGAGTAAACCCCACTGTAAACAGTGGACTTCGGGTGATTATGATGTCAATGCAAGCTCAGCAATTGTGATAAATGCACCTTTCTTGTGAGAGGTGTCGATAAAAGGGAGGAAGTGCATATGGGGAGCAGTGTGTATCTGGAAATTTTCTTTACCTTCTCCATTTTTCTGTGAAACTGAAACTGCTCTTAACAAAATGTCTTTTAAAATGCATTTTTAAATATCACATCCTTAACCAAAATGCAAATGATCAAACAAAAAAAAAATGTGTCTTTTAATTTTACTATTTTGGTCATTTGTGGGTCAGTAGCATTTGGCTCTGCTAATCAGGGCCCTTCCTGGCCCTTCCTTTACTTGGCATTTAATCAGCACAAGTGCACATTTCCCTCTCGCTACACACACTCCTTGAGGGAAATCCCATGTCCTCATGGCATCAAAATAAGATGTCAATGCCGCCCAAATTGTTTCCCAGTCTAGACATCCCTTCTGAAATCCAGACTCACGTATCCATTGCCCATGCCACATCTCCATTGGAACATCTAACAGATCTCTCAAAATTAACTTGTTCAAAATTGAACAACTGATCTTTTCCCCAAATCTATTTCACCTGCCACTTTTACTGTCATTATTTTTATAGTCTGGAATACTTTTTTCAGTTATCCATACAGTTAACCCTCTCGCCTACTTCAGTTCTGTTTGAATGTCACTTTCTCTGTGACGTCTACTGTAACCACCTAATTTTTTTTAAGATTTATTTATTTATACAAGAACTGGGGTACAGGCCAGAGGTGTGGGGGGTGAGAGAATTCACCAGAGACAGAGTGGGGAACAGAACAGGCAGACTGACTGAAATACACTGCTGAGGGGAGCAGTGAGCGAGACAGGAGAGGTCTGTCACACCATGTGGGAATCTCCCTGGCCGGCCGGGATCAAACCGGTGCTGCAGAGGCTGATGACAGCTTCACAGCGCTGCGCTCAATCGCCTGTACCACCAAGGAGGCCCTCTAACCACCTAATTTTAATTCATGCTCCCAAATCTCCATATTACACACTTACGACAACCTTCAGGGTGCTGTCTCCCCAGCATTTACAATGCTCTAATTCTTTGCACATTGCACTTTACTTACTCATTATGTAGATTGTTTTTAGTCTCATATCCCTGGGTGGAATATAAGCCCATCAGATCATGCATTTTTGTCTGCTCTATCAACTGATATATCCTGAATTTGTAACAGAGTTAATGTTCAGTACATATTATTTGCAGGAGTGACATACAGCAATTTTTGTTGGTGCAATTCAGCGATTTGACAATCACATAGGCATGGCATTGGAACCTCAATTCGATAGTTAATATAAACTATGATTTTAATCTGAAATTATTTTCTGAATGTTTCTTATATATTTTCTCTCAAAATTTCTCTAAGTTCTCAGGGGTAAAAACTAGGTTTTGGAATTTTAGTCCCACTATTATCGCATTGCTTTGGACACAGAAAGATGTATAAGCTAGAGAAAAGGACATTCTTTTTATTTTATTCTGGAGACCTGATTTCTCATACTAAGTATTTCAACAATGCAGTTAGTAAGTTTAAAAAAGAAAAAAAAAAGTCCCTTCCAAATCATCTTAGCTTTGTCTATACTAAACACTTCTCTCATGTGCTCCATTTGTTCTTGTTTTCCTCCTAACCCCAATTCCTCTCTTGATCCTCTTATCATAGGCAACCATTTGATGTGTCTTATTTACATACATTTCTTTATGCATCTCCCTCCAAAGCATGTGATATTTATTTTCACCTTATATAAAATGTGCAGTACTCACACATCTCATACTGTTATTTTTTCCCTCCACTGGTTTTCAGATCTCTCTAATACCAAGCGCACAGTTAGCCTACAAAACAGTCCAGGGTATTTACCCTTGGATCTTCAGGTAATGAAGGTGGATACAACAGTGTTGCTGTCTATTTTACTCTCTGGTTATAAAGATCCAAAACGAAACACACATGAAAATAATTAAAAAGTATCAAAAATTTCCTCCAAATATGAATTAGTAAAATTGCGTAGAACATTGCAGTAGTAGAAGTTATCTACTGCAATATTGTGATTTATAAGCTCAAATG
>NC_140068.1:6822382-6891084 GCF_964194135.1 Talpa europaea | reverse complement strand
CATTTTTTGTGCTGTTAACTAGAAATAATAGTTCTACAATGATTCTAATACAGCTTAACCAGCCAGTGATAAGGATGTTAATTTCTAACCAGTTCCTTGTCTTTGTTTCTCTCACAACTTAGACCCAGATACATGCAATCACGCTCCATTTTGCATTCTTCACTTAGCTGGAAATAGATATCTTATGGAATGAGAGTTTTGATTCTTAAGTGTTTTTAATATTGTCTCTTAATTTTATTAGCCACAGAAATAAAGAATAAAACCTAATTTGTAATGACATTTACTCTTCTTTTGGATAACTTTTACCACTACATTTTCGCACTGCTTAATTTGTTTCTTTCTTTTGTTTTCCCTCCACCAAATAAGGTTTTCTTTTGAGATTCTCAGCTAGGTTGTGTCTTAAGCCCTTGCACCATCAAGGAGGCCCTATATCTTTTATAAGAGATACTGTGATATCCCAGCTTTATTTGCCAGCTCCTCATCAATATGTGTATTTGCTTCAGGTTTGCAGAATCAGCAAAAATAGATCTCAGAATGAACAATTTCAGTCCTCCTGGGAGTCCATCCTTTAGGATAACATCACAGATCCAGATTGACTGATCGATTTTTTGAAATCCCTTTATTAAATCTCCGGATTTAATTTTGATGTCACAAATTTATTTTGTATTTTTTCCTATTTTATCGAATGAATAGAAAATATAGTAGCAATACATACTTGAGATTTAATTTGTCATTTAATAAATTTTTTTGGAGAATATCCAATACAATATGGTAATTAAGAAACAAATGTACTCCCAAGTGTTCACCTTTTAAGACAGTTCGATGAATCGATATTCCTATTGACATCACCATTTCTATTACTAAATGATTTTCATCATCTTGAAATCATATAATCACAGAATTCAAGATGTGCTCTGAGAGCACAGAGCCCAGCTCTGCCCAGGACCTGTCATCTCCATAAGCATCACTCCATAAGCAGTGAGGTGTCCCTCACTGGTGGACAAGCAGTTCTTTTGGTGCATCCACAATGACAGATAGAGGGTCATTGATGTCTAAATGAAGCAAAAAAAAATGTTGATGCTGCCTATGATTATATAAAGATTGTCACATAACCTAAAACTGAAATGCTTTGCTAAGTATTTGTTGCCTTACCAATAAATACATGTGTGAAAAAAACACTTCAAAGCAATATGGAGTTGTGCTTAACTTTGTAATTGCTTCCCATCACACATTTCCAGCCAGAATGCAGCAGAGATGGCTCACTCTATAGTTTAACTCAAGACACAGCAGGTTATAAGAAAATCTGCTTTTGTAAAAACTTTGTATTTATGCTAATAGGAAATCTCAAAATCCACCATTTTATTGCTTTTCAAGGGAACAAAGAACATTAGGGAAAAACAAAGTTTAAATAGTTCTTATCGTTTGAGGGGGGTCAGGAACTGAGTTTCCTGTTCCCACTGCAACTCAGAGCATGCACATCCAATACTTTGTAAATTATCCCTAAGCTTTTGCCTGAAGAACTTTGCCTTCCTGCCACTCTCTTAATGTTCGAGCCCAGTGAGTAATTTAACAGATACAGCTGCATTTTTCTTTTCTTCCATCCCAGCACTCAAACACTGATTCTTGCCATCAAGAAAGGAAAAGATAAAGGGTAATGAAATGCTCTTTGAGCTCACCCGTCAAGTGTTCCATGCCCAGAGAAAATGATAGACCTGACCCCGAATTAAAGATGGCTTAAGATCAAAAGTAGTTGCAATGTACCCCTCACTCTCAATTCCTCAGTTTTGCCAGATGTGCCAGAACAAACTGTTAATACCACCTGGACTGGCAGGCAGACCACTAACTGCAGTGTTTTAGTGCCTTCTGGTGTTGGTGCCTAGAAACGCAGTTGGCATAATTTGCACCATTTTTAACATGCGACATACTGTTCTTTCTCTTATTTGCAAGGAATTTTCTATTGCAATTAACAAACAGGCTTCAATTTAAAAGCATAGTTGTTCATCACTGAAAGAAGATAACATCCCAACAAATAATCTTTCAAATTCCGTATCACTTTACATTAGATGTCATTTTTATTTGGGGAAAAGATTTTGAAATCTTTAAACCTTTAGTATACTCTCTTTAAAAATATACCAGTTAAGTATATAAGTGGGTGCTCACCCCCAAATTATTTGATCGTTCTTCTTTTATTTTAGATTTTTAATGAAAATACATTAATCATAAATAAAAAAGACATGAAAGGGACCAGAACTTTTACACTCATTTTTTAAAAATTACTTTTCCATGGAGTAACTCTTATTTCGCAAAAAAAAAAAAAAAACAACACAAGATCAGCTTTGAAAAGAAAAGGCTAAGATGAAAAAATAACCTGAAACTTCGACTTGTGTTTTCCCAGGGTAGCTAAGTGCCTGAATGAAGATTTTTATGCTATGAAAAAAGAGATTAGGAGAAATGACCAGAATCAGGCTCTGGATCTAAATGGGCTGGACTTACATAAAAGAGCAAAGTCAACAACTCCTTGGACAGGGAGGGTCCATTTAGCAAATGAGTTTTTCCAGCGTGCTAAGGAGCAGCCTTATAAAACCCCCAAAAGGGAGTCATTTCTCCACCCCTGAGGATCATTAGGACCAAACCCAAGTAAAAATGAAAATCCTACCAGGGAGCAAAATGCAAATAATAAGTAAACCAATTTCTCCAGAAAGATATTTTAAAACCCTCCATGATGTAAAAATTAACCAAGCCAACATACTGCAGAAAGAAAACAATTAAAGACTGAAGCAGTCTGGACTCCAAATTTGTTAACAAAACTGAGAAACATGAAAATGTTTCATATCCATAGGCATTCCAGTTGACAAGGACAATAACTTGTCTTTACCTCGTCAAAAAGGCACAGAGTGATAATAGGGACGCCGTGGTGCTGGGGAAGATCATCTTACCTTCTCTAATGAGAAATTTGAAAGTGAGCTATATTTTTAATTTAAAGGTTAGAAAACAAAGTTCTGAAATTGGAGCCTAAAATGTCACATTTGTTTAGTTCTTAATGAATTCAAAGAAATCGTTACCAAAGTCTTATTTAAAATAATGTAAGGGTTTGTACTCTCTGTACTGCAAAGAACTTTGTGGATTAAATCTTAACAATTGGGGGAGGAAATAATAATGCAAGAGTTAGTCACCATCTTCTTAAAGTAATTATGCCTTAAACTGGGTTCCACTTCAACATGGCGCCTGCAAGGATGGTGGGGCTTGCACAGCATGGTGGCAGGAGGACCCCTGGATCACAGTGAGGGTGTTGTCCTGTGCTCCGTGCTCTGGAATCTGCTCTGATGACTCTTGTGGTCAGTGTCAGGGGTAAGCTCCGTGCCCAGGTCCAGCTCTAGACTCAGACCAACAAGACTTCGGCCCAACATCTGTTTGGCTCCTGCCTAGGCAACACGCCCTTGTCTCCACTCTGGGGTCACACTGTTCTGTTCTACAGAAACCCTTTTATAGGCTCACAGATTGCAAACCAGCTTCTATTCCCACTCCGTTGGGAATTTTTTAAAGCCACAGGGAAGCTTGGAAAGCTTGGAAGCTTGAGGCCACAGGGAATCTTGGAAAGAATGACCATGGGCACCATGGGAAACACTTTCACTCTGCTTTGCCTGAGCACACTCTCACCACTGCCTAGCACACGGGGTTATCCTATTGCATGCTGTGGCTCAACCTTCTGCACATCCCCAAATGCAAACTATGACAGCCTCTTCATAATAGTTTCACAGGTTCCTTCCTGCAAAATGGGTTCCAAGTGTCTGAGGAAATATTTCTACCTTCTTTTCCTGAATGAGAGTAACTTCCCTAACATTATAGTCTCTTCTTACCCCAAACCCTCTCCCCACCACCCCATCTCTCGCTTTCTCTCTCTCTGTCTCTCTCTCACTCACTCACACATACACACACACACACACTGACACACACACTCACACTCTTCACTAGGGTTATAAATCATGGGAAATGTACAAGCAGATGCATCAGATCACCAAAACAGAAAACATCCAGAATCATTTCTGAAGTTCTCTCTAGTCAAGTAGATGTATTGCCTGCCAGTCTTATGTTACAGCGTTCTACACATCGAGGGAAGAATATGGAATAATATGTGTTTGTTTTCACCATCTGATTTATCTTACTATTTAATTTCATTTTTAAAATGTTTTCCAAAGCCCACCCGTGAACATCTCTGTGAAGGTTACCCCAAGGTCATTCAAGCATTCTCTGAATATTAGCTCAACTTCGAAGTTGTGTTGGTATAGAGCTCCTAATTTATACTAATTTAAAAAAGTCTAGTAATCTCTTTGTGGTCAAAAGATGATGTATTATATTTACTAAGTATAACACTGTATTTTTACTTATTGGAATTGTGTTTTCTTGAAACTCATTTTCATTCTCCACAGGATGGCATAGTCACTCATGCTAAGGTTCGAGATAGCTTATCTGGACAGACTAAAAATGCTTTGGTGTTTTGTGTATAATTTATGATCCAGACCTTGGGTTTGGATGTATACTTAAACACTTACATTTAGATGATAAACTACATTGTTCATTTCCATGTTCAGTCCTCTTTCGTACTTCTTTCAGTCTAGAAACACCCTGGTAGTAACAGAAAACTTCAGGCTTTTAGAGGCTTGAGGGGGGCCTCCCCTGGTGGCGCAGGTGGTTGAGCGCTGCTCTGTGAAGCTGTCCACAGCCTCTGCAGCGCTGGTTCGATCCTGGCTGGCCAGCGAGGGTCCCACATGGCACAACAGACCTCTCCTGTCTCACCTGCTGCTCCCCTCAGCAGTGTATTTAGTCAGTCTGCCAGTTCTGCTCCCTGCTCTGTCTCTGGTGAATCCTGTCATCCTCCCGTGCATCTGGCCTCTACCCCCATTCTTGTATAAATAAATAAATCTTTATTAAAAAAAGAGACTTAAGGGTCAAACTCAGGTCTGCAGTCCTCACACGGTGCTTTGTTGCACTCCACACTATTCAGCAATTGTGACATAGGTTAGAATGTACAAAACAAGGTGCAACTTATACTTGAAAGGATTTTCTACTTTGCTTGAAAAAAAGATCTCTTCACATTTCATAGTTATGTAATAAAGTCTCAGGTAGTGACCTGGATTGCCTGGTATCATCATTTAGATTCTTTCTGTCAAATTTAGTGACTTTTGTATATTGATTGTCTGTGACCCCCAGGTCAGCAGCCTTTAGATTGATTTTATGCAAGTAACTGAGTTAGCTCTTGTTTCCTACTCAGCTTCTCAGCCTCTTGTCCAATGCCCCTCCCATATGTACACCAAGCAACTTCCAGAGGGATCTTCCTAAAATGAAAATCTGATCATGTTAGATTCTGGTAACTTCCAAAATAGTTAGCAGCTCTCATTAGTTCACAAGACTCTTTATTCTCTTCACTTTTGGTTACACTTTTTTGATCATCACTCAGAATCCATCCATCTATATCCTGGCTATTCAAGATCAATACCAAAATCTACTGAATCACCCAAAGCTTCTGAACTAGAATCTACCTTTTAATCAATTCCTTCAGTAATTCTTAGACAAATTAAAGTTTGAAAAGCAATGGCTTACATGATGTTAACCACTCAGAGGTAAAGTGACTCTCAAGAGCTCTTTTAAATTTGTGAGCAAGGCACTCAGTATCTTAGTTTTTAGTTATTTTTAGTTAGATTTAGGTTATTGGGATGATCAAAATAGCTTTAGTTGAGAAAATGCCCCTGGAAAGCAGCCACTTTAGCCTGTCTTGGTGCATTATTTTCTGATATAACAAATATTTTAGTTACCCCCCCAAAAAAAATGTGCAGCAAAGTTTTTGCTTTCATCTTATAATAGTTTGCTTGTCCTTGTGGATAAGTTGACATTAAAGCCTCCTAGAGTAAGCAACAGTGAGTCCACATCATTTCTTTTAACATTTGGCATTCTCAGCACTTCTACGGTAGACTGAGAGAGTACAAGCCGAAACTCATGAGCAGAACTCTTGAAAGACCACAATAACCCACTCTGATTATTGTTAAGCATTGCCATGTTTGGGTGCCCACATCAAGGTCTGTATCATGATGCCTATTTACCTTCTCACTGTGGATAGCTTTTTTAGTGCCTCCCCCTTCTGAAGGTACATCTCCATGTTCTGATGAACTTGGCCATGCAACCCAAGTTAACCAGGAGGTCTTGGAACCCTGAGTAGGTCACCTCAAGTCAAAGAAACACAGATTGAGGTCAGCCCTTACAACAGCAAAATCTGTAGGAGTGATGGCACCAACCCAGGTGGTTTCTGCTGAGAGGATTCTTTCCCCTGCTCACTGCTCCGTCCCCAGCCCCAAATCTGGCTGTCTGGCCTCTGGCCAGTTTCTTTCCAATACATTCTTTCTGGTTTTAAGTTAGTCAAAAGTTGGTTTGAAATCTGCAACTCTGAATGTATTGTAAAATTTTCTGGGACCACCAACCTCACCAGCCTAGCAGACAAGAGAGCAAAATGATCTTCCAGACTCTACCCTACATAAGAATCTGAAGAGAAAGTCAGTCTTTTCACACTCACAGGTGACCAAGGAGCCAGATATAGGAGATTTAACAATGGGCACCAAGCCTTTGCATCTCCTTCATCATTTTTTAGAGAGGAAGAGATAGATCGTACTCCAGCATGAGCATATTATTAGCATAACTTAGAATCAGAAGCCTTCCCTGTCAAGCGTAATTACATTTTAATGTCAGTGACTCATTATTCCTACCTATAGAAACTAAATTCAAACTTGTGTTTATGGGAACAGCTCTCACAAAATAAAATCTGCCGACTGCTTCCCAGGTTCAAATCCTCACTTTGATTTTCTAATAAGTTCTTTGTCTATTGTTGAGACTTAATTTTTAGTTAATAGAAACATTCAAATGAATAATAATGCACCATGAAGAAAGTAGTCATCAAGACTAGGGACCTCAACTCAAGATCAATCAGACACTGCACAAGTTATTTCTAGGAGGCTATTTCTAGCTTTATCTGTTACTTAAGTTGAAACTGTCAGTGATCCTGACATGAAGGAGCTAGTCTTCAATAACAAAGCATGGGGATCTTGGAAACATGTATGGTAGCTTAATGAAGCTGATTTTTCAATCTATTGTAAATGTATTATCAATAAAGAAGTTTAACTGAAAAGCCAAAAGTATAGTAAATAAGATCTATCTTTCTCTAGTCATGTCCCAACAGTTTCAAAATACAGACTTTTTTTTAAATAATAAATTTTATTTTTATATTCCCCCATACAATTGCAAACCCCCCATTCTGACCCCAATCCCTCCCCTCCCGCCCCCCACCCCCCAAAAAGTGTCTCTGGTTCATAGTTTTTTGTTGATTCTGATTTTCACTTTCTTATAGTTACTCATTTTCCTGGTCCCTTATTTAAGTTTTCTAGATTCCTGCTATGAGGGAGACCATCCGGGATTTTTCTTTTTCTTTCTGGCTTATTTCGCTGAGCATGATCCCTTCCAGTGCCATCCATGTTGCTGCAAATTGCATGTGTTTATCTTTTTTGAATGCTGAGTAACATTCCATGGTGTATATGGACCACATCTTCTTGATCCAGTCATCTATTTTTGGGCATTTGGGTTGTTTCCAAAGCTTAGCTATTGTAAACAGTGCTGCTATAAACATAGGGGTGCAGGTGCTCTTTGGAATTGATGTTTCTGTGTCCTTTGGGTAAATACCTAGGAGTGGAATTGCTGGATCCTATGGAAGCTCTATGTTTAGTAGGTCCAGAAATCTCCACACAGCTCTCCATGGTGGTTGGACCAGTTTGCACTCCCACCAGCAGTGCGGGAGAGTTCCTTTTTCTCCACACCCTCGCCAACATTTTTTGTTGCTAGTTTTTTTTAATATGTGCCATTCTCACTGGTGTGAGATGGTATCTCATGGTAGTTTTGATTTGCATTTCCCTGATGACAAGTGATGTTGAACATTTTTTCATATGCCTGTTATTTCCTCTCCAGAGAAGTTTCTTTTTAGCTCTTCTGCCCATTTTTTGACTGGATTATTTTCTTTGTTGTTGCTGAGTCTCATCAGCTCTTTGCAGATTTTTGTGATCAGTCCTTTATCATTAGTGTTGTGTGCAAAAATGTTCTCCCAGTTGGTGGGGTTTCTCTTTGTTTTTTTTATTGTCTCTTTTGCTGTGCAGAAGCTCTCAAAATACAGACTTTTAATATATACTCAGGTGATTGAGTCTGGAATCAGAGATACTTTGCACACCTATGTTTGAGAGCAGCCCTATTTACAATAGCCAAGATATTGAAACAACCTAAATGCCCCAGACAGATGAGTAGATCCAGAAGATGTGGTGCATATATACAGTGGAATACTATTCAGCAGTCAAAAAAGATAAACTCATGCCATTTGTAGTAACATGGATGGAACAGAAAAGAATTATTCTAAGTGAAGTGAACCAGAAGGAGAAAGATAAATACTGGATGGTTTCACTTGTATATGGGCTCCAGGGAAACTGAACAAAGGATCAGACAAAGACAAATTGAAAGACTGACCCGTGGAAGCAGAGCGTAGATCTGAGACATTCAGGAGGGGATGGGAGGGGAGGAAGAAGCAGAGAGGAAGAGTAGACAAGGAGGAAGTGGGGTGGGGGGTGGGGAGAGTGCTGTGGAGGATGGTGGAGGACTGTGGGCAGTTTGGTGGTGGGAAAACGATAGTGACTGCATCCCAGGAGAGAAATCCAATATTGTGAAAAAATAAACAAGAATGTTTAATAAATAAAAAGAAAATTAAAAATATTCAGTCAAAATACAATCTTATGTAAAAGGATTAGTAAAATCATGTGGAGCCATGTGGTAACACCCTTCGCTGCATTTGTAAAGACAGAATATCTGCAGTACTCCACACAAACACTCAAATTCCTTTCAGTTGCATGCATGTCATTCCTAGAAATTACTAAAAGCAGTGTTGTGTTAAGGATGGACCTGAGTTAATGATCCATTTATAGATGCAGCAAAATACATATAAATCTGTAGTTTTTCTTTGTCCATAAAATATTTCAAAAGTTAGCAGGACAGCTGAACTTTACTAAACCATCATATTTTTGGAAAGGAATTTGATATGTGTATCCCCAAGAGTCTTTCTTTGTGGAAGAAGTGTCAGACTCTGCACTCAAATCCACAGCTGAAGAGCCATGATGTCCCGGAACCCCATGCACGTCCAGGAGCAAGACTGTGTGAGGCATCCTCTTGGTTACCCTTTCTAAGCCCCAGAAAATATTGCAAGAGTCATCTGGACCTGACACTGAGCAGCATGTGGTCTCGCATTTCCTATAGCGGCATCATGTGGGACAGTAACAATAACAGTCTTGCAGAGCCCAGAGAGAGCTGTTTGTGTTCTGGAGATGTTTGCTTGGAAATCTGATCCATCCATCAAAGTGAAGCTCTATTGTTCTGAAATCCAGGGGCGGTGGGGAAACCTCTGAGGATTCTGACATGCCTGTGCTGTAAGCAAGACTGATTATTCCCAAACTTGAAAAATAATTCATACCTACTACCAATGTTTTATTTCTGCCTCCTTCCAGAGGAAAACTTCATGAAGTCTATGTTTTTCATTCCCACCTTAATGTTGTAATTTTTTAGACTTTTGTGTTCCTTCTTGACATCTGTGTTGTTGAATTTAAAACAGTTCTGTATATTTGGGGTTAATGTATATCAGTTTGGTACATGTTTTGTATGAAACAAAGATAAGAATTACCTAGAAATCGCAATGATTTCATGAATCCTATAAGCATAGAGGACAAGTAAATATGCCTAACCAATTACAACTTACTATTTACAAAATCATTTAGAAGTATGAGGCAAGGATGTGAAGAAAAAGGAACTCTCCTGCACTGCTGGTGGGAGTGCAAACTGGTCCAACCACTATGGAAAGCTATGTGGAGATTTCTTGACCTACTAAACATAGAGCTTCCATAGGATCCAGCAATTCCACATGTAGGTATCTACCTAAAGGACACAAAAACATTAATTCAAAAGGACACCTGCATCCCTGTGTTTATTGCAGCACTATTTACAATAGCTGAGCTATGGAAACAACCCAAATGCCCAAAAACAGATGACTGGATCAAGAAGATGTGGTACATATACACCATGGAATATTACTCATCAATCAAAAAGATAAACTCATGCCATTTGCAGCAATGTGGTTGGAGCTGGAGGGGATCATGCTCAGTGAATTAAGCCAGAAAGAAAAAGAAAAATACTGGATGGTCTCATTTATAGCAGGAATGTAGAGGATCCAAATAAGGGATCAGGAAAAAAACCTAATTATAATAAAGTAAAAATCAACAGGCAACTATAAACCAGAGACATACTACCAGTGGAGGGAGGGGAGTAGGATCAAAACATGGGTGGGAAGAGCACAAGGACCATGGTGATAGTTCACCAGTGAATGGGTAGAGAGAATTTTATGGGGACTATAACCAAGATGAAAATGCATACATTGTACAAAAATGAAAAATGATGCAAGAAATAGATAAAAAATTAATCAAAATTAAAAAATAGAAGTATGTTATACTTCTAATAAAATCTGGATAAACCCACCACTTTAAGTAGCTAGGAAGAATATTTTTTTACTGGCAATTTTCTTAATCTCTTTACTCCATAAATTTCTATACTAAACTCAAGAAAAGTCAAATATTCATATATGCTACATATTTGGCTTTGGGATCTGAAAAATCAAATGTTATCACATTCATTTTGATTCTTTCCTTTCAACTTAAGATCATTCATATGGTAAATAACACTGATAATTACTTTTATATAAGTTCTAAAAATTCATTTCTAAATAAGAAAAACTGTAAATAAAATGTCACAGGAAATCTTGACAGATTGGGAAGTTGTTCAACATCTTAGAGGCTTTTTTGGGAAGATTTATTTAATTACACAAGAACTGGAGGACAGGCCAGAATTGGGGGTGGTGAGAGAACTCACCAGAGTCAAAGCGGGAAACAAGCAGGCAGCTCTACTGAAATACACGGCTGAGGGGAGCAGCCGGTGAGTCAGGAGAGGTCTGCTGCACCATGTGGGCAGCTCCCTGCCCAGGGATCGAACTCATGCTGCAGTGGCTGCAGACAACTTCATAGGTTGTGCCTTAACCCCTTGTGCCACCAGGGAGGCCCTTAGAGGCTTTTGGCACATGGTTTCCTCTCAACTAAAAATGAGGAGACAGATTTTAATAGGTAAAATATTGGTATTACTATATTAGTATCTATCATCTAAAAAGTACAGTTATATAAATACATTTTCATTTCTAAGTGTATTCAATTTTTTAATCTTTTAAAATAATTTATTTGTCCTTAAGTGGATTTGAAGCGATGTAACATATATGTATATATAAATATGTTTTCAATGCTTCTTTTCAGTACTTTTATAACCTAATCCCCCCTACTGCTTATTAATATTCATTCACTTCTCTCATGTTTAGTTTAAATACGTCTACTGATAATATATTTGATAATTCCTTTCAAACTAAAAACAGTAACAGAGAACTGAGAAAATATATACAAAGGATTTGAAAATGAGCAAGATTAATTTGGCTACATATGAATATAGACTTCCTTAGCCATCTGGAGTTAATTTTTCTGGGAAAAGTCTGAGACAAGCTACCTGGAATCATGTTTGTGTTCAAAAAAATAGAACCTTTTGTTTTCTTCTGTTGTATTCCTGTTCAAATTCTTAACAGAGGTTCTCAAATTTTCTTGGTTTACAGGACACTGAATTTAATGACTTCTTAACCACCCTTAAATGATCTAACCACCATAATTAGCTAATAACAGAATATGTGTGCCTGTTCACAGCACAACCTCTCAAACCCCAAGCAGGCCAGACACCTCCAGCCTCATGTTCTATGTCCTATGCTGCTTTGCACATACTACATGCTTTTTATCAGCAAATCGACCCAAAAATAGTTTTACAAAGATATGATGATATTAATAGGAATTTAGTGTGATCTAAAATTTGAAAACTAAGCTACCTTAAGCAGGCACCTTAACCAAGTAATTTTTAAAGATTTCCAATATCATCGCATTTCCTTCAAAAATTTAAGATATTCTATTGTATCCCTGTGAGTTTCCAGTGTTGCCCCAAGGCATCTTGGCACAAAGTTTGGGAACCCATGGTTTAGTTTTCTTCCCTTTTTTTTTTTCATATTTTACTATTTATTATTTTTTAATGAGGTAATGTTGCTTTACAACACTGTGTAAGCTGCTGGGAGTGCAGGCTCACATTTCTTCAGATTATGTCACCACAGCACGCCCACCAACAAAACACCCACAGTCCTTCAGCACAGTCCATTGTTTCTCTTTCCCCTTTGCTCCCCACCACCCCAACCCTCTACTGGCTTCCATTCTACAGTCAGATTTCTAGAATTTTGGTTTAGTTTTGTCTGTTCCTTTGTTTTGTTTCTCTATAATCTTCACTCTCATAAAGGAGTGAAGTCATGTGGTGTGTCTTTCTCCGGACTTTTTTCACTTAATGGGATGTCTCCAATTATATCCATGTTGTGGCAAATGGCAAGAGCTCATCTTTTTTATAGCTGAGTAATAACCCATTTGTGTATGTACCACATTGTCTTAATTCACTCATTTTTCCTTGTGTACTTAGGTGGTTTCTACAACTTGCCTATTGTAAATAGCATTGCAATGAACACAGGTGTACATACATCCCTTTGAATTAGTGTTTTTGCATTCTTTAATATAGATTCCTAGAAGTGGAATTATTGGATCATATTGTAAATTGACTTTATATATATATATTTTTTTTAAAGATTTATTTATTTATTTATACAAGCACTGGGTACAGCCAGAAGTGTAGGAGGGTGAGAGAATTCACCAGAGCCAGAGCGGGGAACATAATAGGCAGACTGACGAAATACACTGCTGAGGGGAGCAGCGGGCACGGCAGGAGAGGTCTGTCAGGCCATGTGGGACCCTCGCCAGCAGCCGGGGATTGAACCGGTGCTGCAGAGCTGCGGGCAGCTTCACAGCCCAGCGCTCAACTGTTGTGCCACCAATGGAGGCCCCAACTTTTTATATTTTGAGAAACCTCCATACTGTTTCCATAGGGCTGGACAAACCTACATTCCCACCAACAGTGTTTGAGGGTATCATGGGTTTAGGGGATCTTTTCTTTAATCTTGAAATTTTACAGTATTACAATGCTAAATAAAAGTGTAGGTTCCTTGGAATTAACTGTTTTTGCTTATGGGGAACCATTTTTTATTAGCAAACTTTTTAGTTTTGATGTACCTCCTAAATATCTTTTTAAGTTTATTCTTTGTTAGAGATTTGTTAACTTATGTATATAAGAGCTGGGGTACAGGGAGGGGTTGTGTATTTGAGAGGCTTCACCAGAGACAGAGTGGGGAACAGAATAGGCAGACTGACTGAAATACACTGCTGAGGGGATCAGTGGGGAGACAGGAGAGATCTGCTGAGCCATGTGGGTAGCTCCGTGGCCAGGAATGGAATTAGTGTTGCAGTGGTTGCCGATGGCATCATAGTGCTGAGACTTAACCCCTTGTGCCACCAGGGAGGTCTGTCAATATTTTATAATATTCGCCATTTTGCTATTATTCTGTCCTATTTTTCTTATTAAAAACATACACCCAGTATCTATATGTTGAATCACCATCCTCTTTCCAAGGTCTTGTATCTTCCTAATCCTTTCTTTAGCTCAGTTGCTCTATATTCTGAAAATGATTGTGAACAATTGTGAATGATATTCTAAAAATGATTGTGAAAATGATTGTGAACACAGTTCTTCCACATTAGTCTTAATTTTCTACAGTTCCAGTTCTATTACAGCTTGAGATTTGTTTTAGTCTGCTAGGGCTGAAGTAACAAAGTGCCACAGAATAAGTGGCTTAAACAACAGAAATTTATTCCTTCTCAGTTCCAGAGACTGGACAGTCCAAGGTCAAGGTGCCAGGGGGACTGGTTTTTGCTGAGACATTTCCTCCCAGCGTGCAGTTGGCTCTCCTGCTCCGTGTCCACAGGGCCTTCTCTGTGCATGCTGGTGTCCCTTCCGCTACTCGTATGACCTTATTAAACATTAGTTGCTTCCATAAAGGTCCCATCTCCAAATACAGTCGCAGAGGATGCTAGGGCTTCAGGATCAGAATCCCAAGAAGGCACAATAGGATGCACGTGCAGACCCTGTGAGTGGATTTGTTTAAACAAAAATACTCATCTAACTTTGCTCCTTCTTCTCTTTTTTTAAAAAAGTGTGTTATATTTAATCAAGGTAACATTGGTTTGCAGACTGTATAGGCTTGGAGATACACGGAGGTGGGTGTGGTGCTCACGCGCATCTGCAGAGGTGTGAATGTCTCTCTTTTAGACTTAGGTCTGCCTCTTAACTCCGTGTCCATCTGTTGTTCTATCATCTGTTTTTTTTTTTTTTTATTTCTTATAGCTCATGCTGTCCTGAAATTAGTTGATAGAAAAAAAAAAGGACCTCTTAAATTGTATCATTAAAACTATTCTAAAGAATGCCCTTTCTCTGTTGTAATCTCTATCTTTTATGTTGCAGAATCTCTCCATCATGCCCACTTGGTGGGTTTTGCTGTTGCTCATTTTCTAGCCTATGGACTTAGTTTTCAGTCAGTGGAAAAGTACTAAGTATCCACTCCCAGTGTTTATAAACAAATCACAGTTGGAAGAGCTAACCCCGGCTTGCCTTCACTTACCTGTGCCGGCTGCCAGAACCCTACTCTCCCCTGGTTCACTGGAGACCTGGCTGATGTGCACTGATTCCAAAGCACTCCCCATGCCCTTCCATCTTTTCTTGAGAGGGAAACTGCAGGAATGTGCTGGAAGACTGTGTTCCTGGGGGTTCCTATTTACTTTCTAATTATGATATTTCCTTCATGATTTTTCTTGGTCTATTCCTTTTATTCACTAATTCTATATCCAATGTAAAGTTCTTTATTCTAACCTCTTCTGTCAACAAGTACATTGTATTTGTGGGAACAGAATCCATTCATCACACAGGCACTGATGGGGGAATACAAATGATATTGATGGCTGCCTTTGATTTTAGCTTCTTTGGGAGACAGTTGCATTTTCTTGCTCTAATATATAAAGGCTTTTATAGTGTAGGGAAGCCGTGGTGATAGATGGTTAGGCAATCATGAAATCTGCTAGTGCCTTCAAATCCAGACTTCAAGATGGATCAAATAAAGATACTTTCAATCTCATGAGAAAGAAGAGTTAATTAACTCTATGTTAGGATAAATAGGATTCATCAATAAGTGCCTCCAGCCTACTTTTCCCCGGCCCTCCAAAGAGAATTCTCCATCTTACTTATTTTGGTGTTTTTTTCTATGCCCCCTGTTTGGTAAAGGAGACTTTCTTTTTTCTTTTTTTTTTTTTAAAGATTTGTTTGTTTATTTATTTATTTATACAAGCACTGGGTACAGTCAGAAGCACGGGAGGGTGAGAGAATTCACCAGAGCCAGAGCGGGGAGCAGAGCAGGCAGAAGGACCGAAGCACACTGCTGAGGGGAGCAGCGGGCGGCAGGAGAGGTCTGCGCGCCATGTGGGACCCTCCTCCGGTGGCCGGGGAGCAGCCGGGGATCGAACCGGCACTGCAGAGGCTGCAGGCAGCTTTGCAACCCATCGCTCAACCGCTGCACCACCGGGGAGGCCCTAAAGTAGACTTTCTTATTAGACCAGCTATGCTGGTTTTGGTGAGGCAGAATTAGAGAAAAGCCAGAGGGTACAAGGAAGCTATGACAAGCACAAAGGGAACTTCATAGCAGCCTGCTCTGGGCACAAGAGCGGCTCTGGTGAACACAAGGCAGATGCTGAGGAGGCCCAGGGAGGCTTAAGTACCAGGGGCCTCTACTTGTTCCCTTTATGCGTCATTTTGAACTTGCACTTGCTTTCTTTGGAAAGAACCCAGATCAGTGTTTGAGCGTGCTATGTTGGATGGTGGTGATGGAAGCGAAATTGGAGTTTTAAAACCAAGGCGTTCTATACCCAGTTGGATTTCAGACTTAAACCTCACCTTTGGCCTCAGACACATGTGCCTTTTCCCCCAGCCTCCCAGCCTGCTGAGAGGCACAGAGGGGAAATCTGGACCCAGCATGAGTAGGAGTAGCTTTTGGATCCCCACCAGAAAGTAAAAGGGATCTCGGGGAGACCACACTGCGTTTGGAATTTCAGTTTGGAGGAATGCTTGGTGCAGTACGGGATGTTCCGGGCAGACGACCAGATTTGCATAAGGTCGTGCCAGTATTTTAACTGAGCAAATGTCTTAACTTTGTAGTGACTACTGACCAGCAACTGGGCTCTTAGCGACACCAAGTTTCTTACAAAGCTGCTGGACTTACTGGGGCTGTTGTGAAGATTCAGAGTGTCCCATAAGATATCAAAAGCTTAGTGGGTCTGGCCTTGACATGGGCCTTGCTGTCTGAACCCCCTGAAACAAGTTACTTGCAACCAGAAAATACAAATGTTCTTGGGTAATAACTGGTCGAATATAGAAAGACAGACTTTGACACCAAGTCCAGTCCTATGACAGGACAGTAAACAGATGAAATGCATCTCACATCTGGTAAAGGTTTCAAAGCTTTGCACGTAAGGAAAAGGTTCTTTCTGGATTCAAAGCCATCGAAGCAACTGCTTTTAGTCAAGATGTGTCCTAGAAAAAGTGAGTTGTGACAGGGACAGCAACGTGTATGAAGATGCCAAATTCTCCAGAGTAAATCCCAGGGACCCAGGGACAGCATTTGGCCTTGTGTTCTACAAAGAGCTGCCGCTCACTGCCTACTGGGGCCTTGCTTTCATGTGAGGAGACACTCTGCACAGCAAACGCTTAACGAAAGTAGCCTGGCTTAAATAAGGTACAACTCTATGCCTCTCCCGTGTAGGAAAGTCTAACCCAGGTGCACTGTGTAGGCTGCTCTATCGTAACTTCCTGAGTGGTCACCTCTGGCGTCTGGGCATTCCAGGCTGCAGATGAGGGAAGGAACTGAGTGAGAAGACTCCATCCAGTTGAAAGGAAAAGAAGCAAAACAATGTATTTCTTGCTGGTAGGGTTTCCCGCCACTGTTGGGGTTATGTCAGCAGAGAGGCAGAATAGAAATAAAGAAAGAGGGCCTCCCTGTGGCCTAGGGGTTAAGTCTCAGCACTATCACTGCTATGGCCCAACTTCAATCCCCAGCCAGGGAGCTACCCACATGGCGCAGCAGACCTCTCCTGTCTCCCGGCTGCTCCCTTCAGCAGCGTATTTCAGTAGATCTGCCTTTTCTGCTCCCCACTCTGTCTCTGGTGAATCCTCGCACCTCTGGTCTACACCCCGTTCTTCTATGCAAAAATAAATAATTAAAGGAAAGAAAGAAAGAACAGTGGCATTAAAAACAAGCAGTTTCTGCCACAATAGTGTTAAATATGTTAATTATGTAATGTAATTATGACCTAGATCAGAAATTAATTTGTTCACGTACTAAGGAGAAAAGGTAGGTGACTCTAGTGACTAAATGAGGGAAGAATCACCCAGAAGATCCCTCTTTCGAGGTTTAAACCACACACCTACGCTCTCAGTTTCAGTTTCATTTGATTTTCAATTACAAAAATGGGATCATCCTCATCACTTACAACTTGCTTTTCTTATACAAAAAAAAAAAATGTATATTGCCCTCAGTTTCCAAAGATATAAATTCAACTCCATCTCAACGCCTCTTCAAGGGTAAACCAGAGCACGAACAGTTCCGTTTCCACAAGGAGGAATATTCAGATGATTTCCAGGATTAGTTTAACCTTACCTCGCCATCACCCCGTATGGCCTTCGTTCTTCTTCTAGTTCTTAAAAATGTGATTGCTGGGCCACTGGTGTCAAGAACAGTGGAGTCTGAGGTTCTTAGCTTACTTTACACGTTACCAAGGTAGCCTGACACATTTTCACAGAAGCGGACTGAGGACACGAGACCCAGGGTAAGAACAGAGGACATTTCATTACTTAGAGCAATAGCTGTGGCCACAGTATCAGCATTTGCCACGTTCCCCCAAGGCCCGGGCCTCACAGATGGGAAGAGAGCAGCACCCCGGGGGGGTTAGGATTCACAGAGGAGCCCAAACTCAAGGACTGGACTCTGGAACGAGCAGTGGGCTCTCTGTGCTGGTGCTGGCAGAGAGTTTGCTACAAAGGCAACCCACGTCCCTGCTTTCAGGAAGGACAGAGAGACGAGAGACCCATGGATAGTGTCTCCCCCCAAAAAGGGCCTATGTATGCATGTATGTACACTTGTGATAATTAGTGTCAAATTACTTTCCAGAAAAAGTTAAAGGCATGTGCATCTCATAATATTTGCATTAAAAACTTCCCCTCATTCCATTGGCCTTGATACCTTGAAGGAGGAGGTAATAAATTTCTGCTGCTGGAGTCACCCACTCTGTAGTGCTTTGTTATAAAAGCCCTAGAAAACAAATATATGTAGGTGATGGGTCTATATATAAAAATGTTGTGTGTGTACGTGTGTGTATATACAACTAATACAAAACTGAAAGCTGGATTTCATTGGAATTTGTGACTTTTCTCTGTACTAATAATACTTCTTTACTATAAAATGTGACTTAACCCACTTGGTTAGAGTTTTCAAATAAAACTCAGGGTATTGTCATTATTTTTTTTCCTTATACAAATGCTGAATTTTAAAGGTCAATTACCCTTCATTACCTGGACAAAACAGGTTAAAGAATAATATGACAGAGTCTCTTTGGGGCTTTCACAAAATTAATTGGTGATCTTATTGTATTATGGAAAAGACATTTATGAATTATGCTCAGAAAGTCTTAAATGGAAGAGCAATTAACTTTCATTTTCACTTCTTTTATTAAAACCAGAATGGGAACTAACTGTTAATTTCCAAAGTTCAGGGGCACTGATATCTGAGGAAAAGCCTCCAAATCTCAGGATGGCTAATAGGAAAGAGTGGCAGATTCTACCCCTACGGGGGTGAGGGAACCTGGAGTGATTTGGTAAATGAAAAAGAGTGAATATGTGTTAAAAAAAAAAAAAAAAAAAACATTGTTTCTGTTATTTTTCACCCCTGCCTCATATTCACAATTTAAAATAAGCAACACATGGTGTCAGTTTTTTAATATACAGTGAAAATGAAGCAAGCAGAAACATGCACAGCAAACCCAGGATTTCAGATTAGGAAATTTAGTTCTTTAGATGGCTTTGCAACACAATAATTTTAAAGAGAGTAAAAGCAGGTGTTGCAGGTTCTCTGCTCTTTGCCCTCCTCACTGGCCTCTCCCTGGGGAATGACACTTTTCCAGGCTCAGCATGTTTCCAGAAGCAGCTGCATGCATTGCTAAACACCAGATTCCTTCCTTTATTTTCCTCATTCGGCATCTGCAAAATATTTCAACTTTTCCCATGTAGTGTTGGAGATGGTAATTTAACGGATGTCGATTTTAAAAGAAGAAATGCTCCCTCCACCCTTTCATTCAACAGCAGCATTTTTTAATGTTTAAGCTTTTGTGATGCCAAAGTTGACATGGCATTTAAATGATTAGGAAGGTGTGATCCTGCCCTCTAGAAGTTTCCAATCTATGATAGACCAATCTGTCTTATTTATGAAAAAAGAACAGAATAAGAACATGACACCAAAAGAGTGATAACATGAATACTGTGTTCAGCTTTTAATGACTTGAAGGGGGTAATTCATGAGCAGCTGAGATCTGGGCAGGGACAGGGAGCTTAGGGAAAGCACAGACAAGATGAACACACTCCCAACCTGGCTTTCCAGCAGATGTGGACAGACTCTGCAGTGAGGGTGATTTTTCAGATGCTCTTGAAATGATGGGCTAGAACCATATTTTTCTAGACCACAGGCTCTCCCAGATGACCAGGAAAGGGCTATAAAATGTTCTGGAAAATGACTTCTCCCTGCTCTGGCAGGCAGGAGAGCAAGACCATCTGCATAGGCTTGAGGTATGAAACAGCTGTGCAAAATGTGATGTCTGTGGGTCAAGCTGGTCTTTTCACTCCACGGATGACCAAGGAGGCAGATAGAGAATATTTTCCAAAGGGCACCCAACCTGTGCATCTTCTTATGCATTCTTCAGAAAGGAAGATTCAATCCTGCATCGCCTTCCTCAACATCAACCTATCTGCAGGCCAGGACAGCTTAGAAATAGAATCCACCCCTGTCAAGAATAATTACAATTTTGGGCCTCCCTGGTGGCACAGGCAGTTGAGCGACTCACTGTGAAGCTGTCCACAGCCTCTGCAGTGTGGGTTCCATCTCAGCCAGCCAGCAAGAATCCCACATGGCACAGCTGACCTCTCCTGTCTTGCCCGCTGCTCCCCTCAGCAGTGCACTTTGGACCTTCTGCCTGTTCTGTTCCCCGCTCTGCCTCTGGTGAATCCTCTCACCCTCCTGCGCATCTGGCCTGTACCCCGGTTCTTATATAAATAAATAAATAAATAAATCTTTTTAAAAAAAACAATAATTACAATTTTAACCTCAGTGACTCACTGACCTACCTATAAAAATGAAATTTAAACTTGTATTTATTGAACAGCTCTCACAGAATAAAATCTAATAGATAGCTTCTCACGTTCAAATTCTCACTTTATCTAACCAACGCTTTGTCTAACTATCATTGAGACTTTATTTCCAGTTAACACGATCTTGTTCCTAGCTCTGTCCTACAATGGACTTGGTCTCTGTCCTTAACCTGTATCTGTCACTTTCCTGAGAGTTATGGTCTCTGCAGAGACAAGGACCAACTTTAGAAAGTAAAAAAAAAAAAAAAAAAAAAGAACAAACAATTTAATCATCAGGATGTATTAGTTGTGAATGAATAGACATGTATGAATTTAACTAAGCAGTAACTTCATCTCTCTTATTGCTGCATCCACCATTTACCAATGACCTAAATTTATAGGTTTATCAATTTATTGATTACTTGAGTAACTATCAAAAGTCAGCGATATGCACAGCACTGCCCTAAGTTCCTTTCCCAAATACATGTTGAGTCTGTTTTCAGGTTTGAAACATATTTTGAAATACAAACAGATGCTTTTGCTTACTTTGCTCTCAATGGGTAAAAGGTGGCAAGATAACCAAAAATATTGTAAAAAAGTGAATGAAATAATACCAGTGCAGTCCATCAGTGTCCAAAACAATAGCCACTACTACATGTTACTGTTTAAATTTAAATTAGCTAAAACTCAATACAATTTTATATCAGTTCCTCAGTCACACCAGCCTTGAACAGATGTTCAAGGACAACCCACCGCCAATGGCTGTAGCTTAAGTGAAAGTTCCCATCACTGCAGAAAGTTGTATCATGTGCTGCTCATCCAGAAACAGTTAAGTTTGCTACTGTTAACCAGGAGGTAGATTGTGCCAGATTATCTTGAGTTTCCACTTGGTAAAAAAACAGAATAGGGTCTCCCTGGTGGCACAAGGGGTTAAGCATCAGCAATGAAGCTATCTGCAGCTACTGCAGCACCAGTTCGATCCCCGGCCAGGGGAGTGACCCACATGGCGAAGCAGACCTCTCCTGTCTCGCCCGCTGCTCCCCTCAGCAGTGTATTTCACTCAATCTGCCTGTTCTGCTCCCCACTCTTTCCGGTGAATCCTCTCACCCCCCCCCGCACCTCTAGCCTGCACCCCAGCTCTTGTATGCATAAATAAATCTTTTTTTTAAAAAAAACAGAATTGTGTCTATATGTTTAAGAAGAGCTTTAAATAGTTTGCCATCATTAATTTCTACAATGGCCCTTTATTTGTAAAATTTAGTTAAAAGGAACAAAATTGATCTGTTGGCAGAAAAATGGGATGGAAAGAGAGATTAAAACTTCCTGTAGTGCTGGAGGCAGGACGGGAAGGCGTGAGACACCAGACTAAGGTGAACTTGCTAGATATAAACAAAAAGGAAGCTGAGAAAGTAGAGCAGAGGAAAAGGATCTTTTTTTAATTTTTTTATAGATTTATTTATTCATGCATACAAGAGCTGGGGTACAGGCCAGAGGTGTGGGGGGTTGAGAATATTCACCAGAGACAGAGTGGGGAACAGAACAGGCAGACTGACCGAAACACACTGCTGAGGGGAGCAGCGGGCAAGTCAGGAGAGGTCGGCTACACTATGTGGGTTGCTCCCTGGCTGGCCGGGGATTGAACTCGTGCTGCAGAGGCTGCAGATTGCTTCATAGTGCGGGTCTTAACCCCTTGCACTGCCAGCGAGGCCCCAAGGAAAATTTTGATAAAATTCTAGTGATTGAGCCCAAGATAGAACTGGCTTCCTATAGAATGAGCAAAATCTTGGCTATAGGCATATTTTGATGATTTTCTTCCCATTCATTCCAGAGACACTTGAGACTATTCCACAGAACATTCATTTTAACTTCTTTTGGTAAAAGACTTCACAGGAGGAAAAGAACGCCAGCAACAAAACATCCATTGGGCAGTTTTGCTGAGGACCATGAATTAACATTATTGCTTAATTCAATTTTTTTGCCCACAGACAACTTAGAAGCACCAGTTTTAAGCAATCACTTTAAACAGCTTCACCACCATCAAGAGGGTACCTTTAGAGAGGAAGAAATGAGCAAAACCTCCTTTCTAAAAGGATCAGCTTTACCAATTATGTTAAATAATTTGTTTTTATGGTATTTTGCATCCCCATAATTTTTCTTTCCACTCTAAGTTGGGCACTGTGGCTTTCCTTCACCTAGCAATTAAAGTCCTTCAGTGAAGCCAAATTATAAGTAAAGCAGCTGTTGAGAACTGAGAAGGAGGCAGGAAATTGTGAAGTGGTTTCCTTAGCAATGGGAATTATTTGAGTGCTTTCAGAAGCTAATCTCTTGGCTTCTCTCTCTTCTCTGCCTCCCTTGCTGTTCCACATACCCTCATTCACAAATTCAATTTTCTTCTTGCCTTATACACATCTCTGCCATTTGTCCAAAGACATATTTTAAATTTATTCCCTTTTTTTCATATTTCCATCTTTAAAATGATGATTGCTACATCTACCAAATTGAATGATGATCTGACATCTTAAATAATTTCACATAGTTAACAGTGGTGGTATATTTACCAAGTGTAGTGGGTTGACAGTGGTCCCAAAGGCATCAGATCCTAATTCCTGGAATCTGCAAATGATGGTACCATATTGGAGAAAGGGGACTTAGCAGATGTGATTAACTTAAGGGTGTGGATGGGGAGATTATTTGGGTGGGTCCCACAATGCTGGTACACACGTACTTATGAAAGAGCCATAGAAAGATCACACACACACACACACACACACACACACACACACACACACACGATAAGTGAAGATGGAAGAAGAGACTGGAGCAATACAGCCACAGCCAAGGAATGTCAGCCACCACCAGAAGCTTGAAGAGCCATCGAAGGATTGTCCCCTAGATCTCCCGTAAAGGAGACACGACTGATGACACCTTTATGTCAGGTCTCCGTTTCTCTGAAACCAGGGACAAATACATCCCCATGGTGCTCGGCATCAAGTCTATGAAGCTGTAAAAAAAATAAATGTTATTTTAAGTGTCAAGTCTTTAGTACTTTGTTATTATAGCCACAGGAAACTAATACACCAAGAATGACTTAGAAAGCAATAATATCCTTATTTTTCAGAGGCCTAAAATATGCATCTTAATCACATGCTGGAAGTTCAAGGATAAGACCATGAACACATCATAACTGAATGAAATTTCTTTTGTCGAAGGTAGATTGCTAATTCAGAAAACCAGAAACCATCTCCCACCTCTGCTCTAAAAAAGCAATGATAAGCTCTACAATATCATGAACAGATCCCCTTCAGAGTGACTACTGGAACCAGTAACTATTTCCAAAGGAGTCATATTGACTGTCTCCATTATCTCTGTAAAATTCCTCCTTTGTCTCAGATGGAATGGCGCCACTTTACCTTTCAACTCTGGTTTGCAGACAAGCCGCCCTGCCCAGGACATGCAGTAAGGAAGGCAGCAAGTGTGAAGCAAGAGAGAGAGGCCCTGCCTTGGGGGGCAGCTGGATTGGCCGGCACAGAGCAAGCAGCTGCGCCCCAGTCACTGCAGACTCCCCGAATATGCAAGGTCGACATGCAGGTGTCTCCAGGCTTGTGAGCTGTGGAGTGTTTATTAAGCCCACACATGAATCCCCGATTTGGGATAAAGGAGCCTGCTAAAGGGAAAGAAAGAAAATTTGCACTTCCTGGAAATGTACTGAGTGCCAATTTGGAAATAGATCAGTCTGCCAATGACAGCCTGACAGAGCACACTCGAGGAAAATGCAAAACAGAGCTTTCCTCTTCCCCCTCAGTGCAGTGTGGAAGATTGTTCTGCTCCAGTGAGTGTCTGAAGGAGATTCCTCGGAACCTCTTGATTCCCATGGTTCCCCTGAGCGTCCTTGGGGAAGTTGCTTTAAGTACAAAACAAGGTTAAGATTTTCCCTTAAGGAGATCTTTTTGGAATGCAAGATTTTTATTTGTTACCTAACCAAATAGAGCTTTATCATTATACTACTGGATAATTTACTGTTTTCCATTCTACCATTAGGTCAGACTTATAAAGAATGGTCTCTGTACTTACAACATCTTTGAGTCATCTCAAATGTAATGCAGTTTATAGATGACATGTGTTTCTAATTTGATTGATTGTCCTGCCTGTTTATTTTCAATATTATGAGCCAGTTATAACCAATTAAAAAACCTTTCCCCAAAGACCCAAAGTCTTTTCTAATTTATTTATCTGTGTTTAAAGTAGCCCATTGATATAGAAGAAAAGGCCCCAAAATTCAGTGACTTAAAACACTAAGAAAGTATTATTGTTTACAAGCCCTCAATTCGGCTAGGTTGCTTTCTGATGACGGCTGATGAATCACATGCACCCACAGTTAACACTGGGACGGAGAGGAGACTCTGGGGTCGTATCCAGGTGCTCGTGTGTAGGGGTAAGGTGGCTGTAAACTGGTCTAGCGTGGCCTTGGTTAGGATACTTGAGTTTTTTTTCTAATTGTCTCTCATCACATGTCTCTTCTACCGCTCATGCTCACGCAAGCAGGTAATCACAGAGAAGCAAGAGAAAGGAAGAACAAGGATTTGAGACCTAGTGTGTCAGGTCTGCATTTAAATCACATTGGTTAACCATTTGGCCAATGCTTCAAGAGGTTAAGTCTCAGCACCATGAAACTGTCAGCAGCCACTGCAGCACCCACTGCAGCATGAGTTCAATCCCCAGCTTGCCAGGGAGTTACCCACATGGCGCAGCAGACCTCTCCTGTCTCCCTGCTGCTCCCCTCAGCAGTGTATTTCAGTCAGTCTACCTGTTCTGTTCCCCATTCTGTCTCTGGTGAATCCTCTCACCCCCTGCACCTCTGGCCTGTACCCCAATTCTTGTATGCATAAATAAATAAATCTTTTAAAAAATCTTTAAAAATATAAAGAAAAAATGTAAACTAATACATTTTGTTGTTGTTGGGAAATTCATAAAATAGATTTTATTACAAATGCTATCTCTTATTTTTTTGTTGTTGTGATGCATTTATTTAAATATCTATTTTTTTTAATCATGGTAACACTGGTTTACAATACTGTATATGATTTAGAAGTAGAGGGTTCCACCTCTTCAGATATATGTCACCACATCACACCCACCCCAATACACCCAATACATAGTTCTCCATTGGGGTGCATTGGACCCCTCCCCACCCCTACCCCTACCCCTCTGGTAGCCTCAGTTCTACAGTCAGGTTTCTAGAGCTTGTTACTGTTTTGGTTCCGGCAGTGTCTTTGTTGTGTTTCTCGGTAGTCCACAGTTAAGTGAAACCATCCAGTATTTGTCTTTTCCCTTGTGACTTAATTATTCTACTTTTTAACTATTCAGTGTTGACTATTTTCCTTCATATATTTCTTTTTCAATCCAAAATTGTTTTTTAGTTTGCTGTTTTGAGATTTCCATCTATGTAATGATGTTGTCTGGAAATAAAAAGACTCGTTCTCAGCTTTTCTATTACTTCCTGTTTTGTTTCCTTGTCTAATTCAATGCACTATAACTTGTAAGACATTTCTTGCTCCAGAATTTAATATAAATCTTGCTGATATTTCAACATTGGCTGTAAGAATACCTATTAATTCAAGCTAGCTATTCCTTATAATGTGGAAAATTTCTCAGTCTATTTAATAACTTTTGTTGCTGATGTGGAAGGCAGTCACATTTTATATAACAGTCATTATCAAGATGATTGAAAACTTTTTCTTTGGCTATGAATATGATTAACTGTGTTAATAAACTTTCGGTGTAGAATTACTTTTAAAACTCCGCCAGAGATGTCAAATTATTTGTATTGTGCTTGGCTTGATTTACTAATATTTAAACTCTTGCCTTTATTCATCAGTGGGATTTGCCTAATATATAGTATATATTTGGGGAAAACTATAGAAATCTTGATACCAGGTTGAGTTGGGACGATCTCTAAAGTCACTAAATAGTGTAGAAATGATCTACTCCTTTAAAAATTGATGGACCTCGGTAGGGGAGGAATTGGGGTCAAAATAAGGAGGTCACAATTGTATGGGGAATATAAAAATAAAATTTATAATTAAAAAATTGATGGACCTCACCTGTTAAAAATTTTGAGCTTGGTTTTAATGACCAGGCATTCAGTCTAAACTATATAAATATAAACACATGAAGAAACAAATCACAGTGTTGGCTTGTAGAACCAACAACCCTACTGTCACGGGCTGCTTCAGATTCTGCTGGCTTCAGGAATTCAATGTTGTCTGGCAGCCTCTCCACCATCCTTCTATCCCCCACCCTACTTTCACTTGTGATTACGTTATCTTAGACAGACTAACTTCACTGAGAACAGATGGCCAGCAGCAGCTCCAAACTTCAATCTTACAATTGTAGAGGGAAGAAGAAAATGACCCTCTCTCACGTCACAAGCCTACATGTGGGAAGTGGGGGTAAAATGTTTTGAATCACACACAAATCACCTGGACCCATCGCTGAGGAAAAGGAGATGAGAAATACAATTGACCAGATCTAAGTCACAAGCCCCCCTGTAGATGAGCTCGTTAGTGCAGAAAGTTTATTAATTAGTAACTGATCCTCTGCATTGTCCTCTAGATGAAATATTTTTGTTGCTGCCTTATAAATCGTCATATTTGTGTATTATTCCTTTGTTGTCTCCCAGACCATTTGGGAATTTTCAGTGTAATTAGAGGAGAAAAAAACTACTCTAGTGAACTAAAATGGAAAATTAAGAAGTTAGTATATAATAAACTCATAAGGGATAATCAAACATTTTTAATCTAACAGTTATTAATATTCTCATTACTCAGCTAATTCTATTAAGCCACATTATCTATGTTTTATATTAGCTTAACATTATGTTTTATGTTATTCTCAATAACGACATTAGAAAATCCATATTCTTTATTACCATTTATACAACGAAAGCTCACGTTTTCCGTAAAATTAAGTGGCAGAGTTAGAATATCGCAATTTTTCATTTTCTAAAATGTAATCATCAAAGTTCAACAATAATACAAAATAGCAATGCTACTATTTTCTTATGCAAAAATATATATTCTAAATACAGCAACTTCAAAATTATATGGTTTATTAATCGAAGCTATTTCCGTATCTGAATAATCAAAATTTAACATATTTGCATATAAAATATGATCATTTTTAATTTGACATTTAAATTTATAAACATATAAACTTTGGTTGATAGGTAATTGTTCATTTCTATTTGCTTTTTAAATAATTTTGTTTACTTTTCAAATTTTGCAGGTTTATATAGATTTCAGTATAAAATAATAGTTACTTTTAATATAGATGTTTGATTTTACTGTCACCTGAAACCTATACCATGTTATAAGCCTGTTACCTTAAAAATTATTATGAAAAAATTATTTTTATTTGTTTATCTACAAATAATGAAAATGTTCCCTTCCTTTCATATTCAAATTTAAAATATAGAAATGTTAAATCCTATTTCAATTTTAAAAGGTTGTGTAGTTGTGAGTGTATTTATAGTAACTGTTAGCACCACATTTGTCCTAATCATAATCTACATTTCTCCATCCTTGATCAGAATTCCCTAATGAATATTCACTTTATAAAATAGCAATTGTTTTTAGCATAAATTGAATGTTGGAAAAAGTCCCAAGATAAATGAGCTCCGTGGTTCCTTAATTAATTTTGATTAGTCAGGGATTTAGAATTTAATTGCTAGGACTTTTAATCACTTTTGACTTTTCATATTTCAAGGCTTTTTCCTTCAATTATATGGTAACTAACCCATATTTTCATCTCCTCATAGTTAACTATGCTTGCCTAGTTAGTTAACGCTTTTTTTATCATTCAGCGCTCAGCTTAGACATCACAGTTCAGAAGCTCTTGAGTTGTGAGCTTAGTTCACATCCCCCTGATATATTTTGTCATTGAACTCTATAGATTTTACTGGTAGCATGTATCAGAGTTATTAATTTCATATCCCCTATGTGGGGCAGATGAAGACTGCTCAGGCTTTTGCACTCTTGGCCTCTGTGGCTATCACCTGTGGCCTTGACTGCAGGAGGCGCTTGGGAGCTGGGCTCAGGGTACACATGCCTGATGGTGGACACCTGGAGCATGGTGTGGGCGTGTGTAAATGGGCACACCTGAGCCGAGAGACTGAGCACATAGGGTGTGTGGCAGATGATGTGCGGAGCAGCAGAGAAAGGCTACGAGAGGAAAAGACCACCAGAAAACACTAGAGAGCCCAGAGTCAAGATTCATCGGGGCCTAGAAGGAGCCAGCCTCCCGGGCCCCTGTCCCCCTGCCTGCCCTCTACCTGTTGCCACATGTAGGGTAAGTGAAGTATCAGGCTCTTCTGCCCTCCCGACATTAGGATTGATCATGGATCCTTGTGGTCCTGAATGCATGCCTGATGGCGGGCACCTGGAGGAGGGTGTGGGCATATGCAGATGGGATCCACCTGGGCTGAGACTGGGCTTATAAGGGCAGTGTCCGGGGACGCCAGCAGAGAGCAGAACCAGAAGAAAACGCCAGAGAGCCCAGAAAAAGTGAAGACTTGCTGGGGGCTGGGAGGCCTGCCAGCCTCCCGGCCCTCCAGTCCCCCAGCACCCCTGCCTGCCGTGTGCCTGGTAAATTCCAATAAAAGCCTGCAAAAGCCACCGAGGGCTCCAGGACTCTCTCCTCCTTCACCCCGTCTGCTCGGGTCATAAAGATCCTGCTCCGTGTCCTCCTGCCACTACACCACACTGCAATTGGCATAGAAAGATCATTAAAACCTGAAAGAGCCACTGAGGTCTCTGGACTTCCTTTACCCATCTGCCGGGATCCATCGAGAACCTGCCCTGTGCCAGCTTGCCACCACATACTAGAAGACAATCTCATTGAGGACAGGATTTCTATCTTTTTTTTTCCTTCCACTGCTTTGTCACTGGCACCTAAAACAGTTTTGAATATGCAATAAATACTCAAATGTTTACTAATTTTTTTAGAACTGATTTAAATATTGGATGAATGTTTCTATCCTGCAAGCTGTGAGTTCGATGGGGCAGGACAGGGTCTGTCTATGGCCACCACATCTCAGCTCCACACACAGCACCGCCTGGGCAGAGCAGGTACTCGCTGGCATTTGCATAGCAAAGGATGGGAAGCAACAGAAGGCATTCAGTCCTGAGGCACTGGAGAGCCCTCGTGCTCTCTGTGGGTACACAAGACGGCAGCAACTGTGTCTGCACACAGAGTGGACATCACAGCGTGACTGGAGTTTAAACAACTCGGGAAGCCCTTGAAGGACAAATGTCTGCGTTTAGAGGACATTCACTCTCCGCGTCTCTCCTTCCAGCACAAGGAAGGAATAAGAATCGGTGGCTACAGGTGAGAAGGTTTGCCCTGAAATTTTCAGTATGTATACTGAAAATGTAAGTACTATACAGTACTTAATACCTATTTAATTAAGGTTGGCTTGACATATTTCATATAAAAGGTACTAGAACAAAGATATAAAGTCCCTGATAAAGTCTCTATACTTAAGACCTGAAGAAATCCATTGAAAAGCGAGATCCTTGTGTTTGAACTGCTTTCATGGAATTCTGTTCCTTTCAACACTATTACATAATGGGAAATGCTTCATAACTCTCTGGCCACCCCCAACCCCATGATGGAAACAGTTCAGAGGAATCAACCAAACACCAGGCAGCTGGCTGCCCACCCTCATCCCCCGCCCACCTCCCAACACTGACACCACACAGGGGGTGCTGGGTGGCTCTCTGCTCTTGGGAGAGTGGCTATTCAACAATAAGCTAGCCGAATTATCCTTTTGTAAGGGGAAGCCAGTGTTGTTCAGCTCATGCATCCCTGCCATCTTGGGCCATTGATGCCTGCTGTCATTTCACGCATTTGATTTATTGAGAATACTAAAGATTATTTTCTCCAAAATCCCTTGCAAAATTCAAGATTCCCACTTGGCCTCAACTCTAAAATGCTGCATTCCGCTCTACTTTCACCCATCTCCGCATTCCTGTTTTTCCAATATTCTATTTTTCATGTGCAGATCCGTTTGCTTTGTATGAATGGAAGACAGTTTTAAAAACCTATCTGTAGGGGGCCTCCCGGGTGGCGCAGCGGTTGAGCGCTGGGTTGCGAAGCTGCCCGCAGCCTCTGCAGCGCCGGTTTGATCCCCGGCTGCCGGGCGAGGGTCCCACATGGCGCGCAGACCTCTCCTGCCGCCCGCTGCTCCCCTCTGCAGTGGACTTCGGTCCTTCTACCTGCTCTGCTCCCCGCTCTGGCTCTGGTGAATTCTCTCACCCTCCCGCATTTCTGACTGTACCCAGTGCTTGTATAAATAAATAAATAAATCTTAAAAAAAAAAACCTATCTGTAGGAAAAATAATTTATCATTGATACCCAACTTTAAAATTGGAGTTCTACGTGGTCAAAGAAAATAAATGCCAAGACACGGTCTTTGTTTCCTAATTAGATATTTCCTGTGCCAGTAGCCATTAAGGTGTTTCTTTTTAATTCAGTTATATATGAAGTGGGGTGAATTATACATATACACTATTATTTTCATCTTTATCACAGTTTCACTTTCTCTCTAGCTTTCAAGACTTATTATCTAGTTGCTTTTTAGTCACAGATTTTAAAGTGATATTCCCCCAAACTTTAAAACTTTTTTTTGGCTCTATACAACTATTTATTCCCGGTGGACTGAAAACTCATTGCAGAGTTTCTCTGTTCTAATTGAAGTGATATTACATTGTAATATTATAGAGTGTCAAGTTTCCATCACTAAGCCCCAACTCGTGCTAATTCTATGTTAAATCCACAGCTCTCAGCAAGGCATCCTTCTGTTAATCAGGAACTTCCTCATCCCTAAGGCTGAACTGGACTGGGGGTAAAATTTCAAGTACTTCTCTCACTTTCATCTGTTGTTGAAATGTAGAATCTCATTTTGTAGAACTGGAGACCTGGGTGGGACTGAGACTACATTTCTAACAAGCTCCTAGGTGGTGTAGATGGGTTGCTGATGTGGGGACCCATAGTTTGAAAATAAGGAGTAAACCCCGGGTGCTGTATTGCAGCTTACTCATACCAGCTCAGAGAAAGCTGTTGTTGCAATTTCAGAAATTTTGCAAGCCAGTTAGTTGTTAATGCAAGTGTTATTAAAATTTTAAATAGGTTAACATTTAATTAAATATACTTTATTTAGACAAGGGCAATACCTATCTAATACTCACCACTTCCTAATTAGTCCTTACATTCATTTTCACTATGCTCTTGTAGGCAACCCTTCTATTATTATATCTGCACGATGAAGGTTACTATATAATGTGTCCTTTACACCTCTTTCTAATTCTGCTTTCAGTAACATTGCTACAGACCAGATGAGGGGTACCTCGGGACCCCCCAAAATTGCCTGCTCTAAATAGGTTCTGCCACCCACTGCATCAAGGCAAAACACAGTCAGGTGCCTAAGACCTTTAGTGGAAAGGAACTTTAATACAACTAGTGTGCAATAAAGAGGAAGGAAAAAGTAGATAAGAGTTTTCCCATGAAAAACCTGAAGTTACCCTTCCCCTCGTGGGCAAATGCCCAGCCAAAGTTGGCCCAAAGCAGGACCACTGGGGCCCCAAAACCTGCACTGTCTAAGGCACCTCCTTTTGGGGGCCCACAGGAAAAGGGCAGACCACGCAAGTCTGGAAGGAAAGAAGCAAAATCAAAATCCAAGTCAAAATAAAGGCTGCCATTGTCAGCCTCCCCACGGGTCTCTCACCCACGTCTCTCTCTCTTTCAAGTGTCTATTTCCATGTCCCTCGTGTCCCTGGTACAAGTCCAACACCGAGAAGCAAGCATGGCTTCTCCTTCACGTCTCTCTGTCTCTCTGCTCCATGTGCCTCCTCTAGTTTCTGCCTTCTCCATCTGTGTCCACTTCTCAGCCAGCATTTTTCTCTCAGTCTTTTCTATTGATAGCTTCCCTTCCCTGCCCAACTCCACCCTTTCTTGGAACGGGCAGGGATCCTGGAACCTCCCCTTTCCCTGGGGATTACCCTGTTACAACATCACATTGCTTAAATGACCGGGGTGGTAGTATCATAACATGTGCATGGAAAACGCTGCACATCATTCCCCCCACATACCTTTTACCCCCAAAGATCCTACTGTTGAATTTTGACCAACACACTCCTGGTCCATAATAAAGTTTTGGTCCCTTAGCGTAAGACATATTAACCACATGGTAGACGGGGCAGACTTGGCGTTCTGTAGCTGCACTCAAATCCTAGACTTGAAAGAGAGAGAAATGGCCTCTACTTAAGTCTTCCCTGTCTGAAAAGTACTGCAGAAGAGAGCAAAAGGATACATTTAGGGGTCAAATGAAATTTGTGAGGATTGACATGTGTTCAACCTGGTTGCTAGGAGAAGCTTCCAATTTAATGCAAATACTTTCAGCATTATGTTTCTGCACCTTAAAAGAACATTTACATTAGTTATTTGTGATAATGGCCTTGACACATTATAATAAGACAAATAGTTCTTGAAATATTTGACTCTTGCTACACAAAGAAAATGGTTTTTCATTTAAAGGATTTTTTTGAAGTGATATCTTTGTGACTGTAGGGATTAAATATATGCAAAGTTTAGGAATGCATATTAATTCTTCAAAAGCTTTGGCACATGCTGAAGTCCCCTCTGGAATGAGACCTTCACACTTGTTGGCTTTATTTACACTTTACTTGATCTGTGCACTTATATATTTACTTCTACAAGTTCTCCAGGATCTAATTTTATCTTACTATATGGGTAAGCCATGATATAGTAGAAACACCTGGGTGCAAACTGATACCTGATAATGCGTTAGAAATATTAATACAGAAGATTTATGCTTTGACCTGTAAACAATTCATCTTTGTAAGCTCAGTTTAAATATTTCCCCCACCATTGATCTCTCTCTTGCACCTCAACTATGAATCCCTAAAGTATTTCCTACTACAGGAAGAAAATCAACCAGCATTCCATTCGAGTAAGAATTTATTCAAAAATGTCTGGCTTAAGAAAACACTCCAGGAGTGGAGGCAGCTCTAAATCTGGGAGCAGGATGGAATATGGAATGTCCTATGAGGCTTTAGCAGGAGGAAGGTCAAATTCAGGTGGTTCCGGAAATGGGAAGAGAAGGATTTTTCACGTGGATTAGCAGCCTGAGTTTTATTAAAAGGATGAAGAGGAATAGTTAAGGACTGTTTCATGTGCAAGAGCGGGAGGAACAGCTGCCAGGGGCAAGTGCATATGAAGTTCACAGTGGAAAATTTTCGGGTTTAAGGCTTCAGTTTCTCTCACACATGTATCACTCAGTTGTCATTTTTCATTGTACCTTATAGTTAGGGTGATGAGAAAAGTTATCATTGACTCTGGAGAATGAAGAGATAGTCTGCTAATCATTACCTGGGAAAACAGACACGAGCCAAAGGATCATCACATAATGTATTTTTTTGATCATTTTTTTCTGTTTATATAATTAGATAATAAACCACATATCTCAAAAATGTCAATTTTTTAAAAACAAAATCCACTTGACTGTAGTAAAATAAATACAACACTCCTTGTGTAAAAAAAATTCACTGATTTTAGATGCACAGTTCCTTCGGGAACTTATAATCTAAATTCATGTTTATTGTGCTCTGTGCTAGGTAGACCTGAAACATGGGACACCTCTCAAGGATGCCACAGTGCTATTCAGCTACTTTCTCTCATACACTCTATCCCATTAATTTTCCTCCTTTAGACTTCTAAGGGGACAGGAAAATACATAACATTTCTCTATGTAAAGGAGAAATGTAATATGTGTCTGTCTGTCTGTATGTATATATACATTTATATTCCTATACATTATATATATAAGATGAAAATAGTAAATATAGAGACTAGATATTTTAATTTGTGGGGTTTCATTACAGTTTCTATCAGAACAGTCGTCAATTCAGACATTCTGGTTTCTCAAATATGTAAACACAGTATTTTGAAAATGCTATAAATGTATTTCAAAACCTGTACATATAAAAAAATATGTACATTAAATTTTCTGAGTCATTTAAATATATCAACAACTATGACATGTAACTCTAGATTAGACCGAATTTCCTGAGTACGTAAATAATGAAATTGCAAATTAAAAAGAGATGAAATTAAAACCTCTTCTATCAAAGTGATTTATACTACTGGATAGTTTTATAAACTACTTCCTCTTTCTATAAGTTTCCATCTTCATAATCAAACTGGAATAAATTTATTCAACTCAATGTATTCTTCAAAAGCGTTAACAGTATGTGAAAATACCTTACCGGCTGCTATTTTGGGTTTCTAATATTAATAAGAGAGGTTACATAAAATTGAGGGACTTGAAATTCAAAGGATAGAGACAACTATATTAATAAATTTCCTTAGTAACAAACATGTTTCTTTTATGGATGACCCCCAAAAAGGATAGATAATTCTGCCTCAGCAATCAGAAATAACTATGAATTTTGAAAATATTCAAATGATTGACACTAAGGGGAAATACCCCAAAGTATTCTCCTTTTAGCCTTGGGTATTTTTAAATTCTATTTTATTATAAAATTAATTCATAATGACAGTTAATTTTAGAATTATATAAAACAATAAAATAAAAACCACTCATAATTCTACCATGTCAAAATGGCATATTTTTTAATGTTTCATTCTTTTTTACTTTGTACAAGTATCCTTTAAATAGAATTTAAGTAATGAAAATGTATTAGCTTACTCTTTCTCACTTAATATTATGCCATGGAAATTTTCTGTCAATACTTATATTTCAGAAACATAAATTTTAATGGTTGCAAAGTATTTTCCTTTGAGATTTGTCTTTAGTAAAATACAATAGGAAAAAAAGCTCTTTTTTTCTAGCATAAATACATCTGTGCTGAACTCTTTCTTCTAACACATTGTTGTGTGAATAAATGCTTTTGCCCTGGAATAAATTCCCAGAAGTGAAATTACTGAATCAAAGGAAATGAATATTTTAAAGCTTTTGATACATGTTACCAAATTGCCTTCCAGAAAGATTGGTAATTTATATGCCGTCAACAATGTATGAGAATTTTCAGTTACTTGCAAACACAAAGATGCTATTATTATTTTAAAAACAAAATGACAAAGATAAAAGGCCACTGTTGTCAACTTAGCAGGTGAAAAGCAGTGTCACTTAATTTTGCATTTCTTTGATCGCGGTTGAGTTAAACTTTTTCAAGTTTATTTGTTGTTTTTATTTCTCCTGATTTTTGACTTGTTTTGTGATTTACTCACTTTTGTCTTATCCAACATTTTTATTATTTTTAAGAGATTTGTAATATTACAAATTTTAAACATTGCAAGTATTTCCCTAGATTTTCCATTACCTTTTAATTGTATTATTGATTCATTTGTCTAATTATTTGCACATGTGCAAGATTGAAATTTTGAATTTTAAAGATCAATTTGTTTTTTCCTGTGTGGTTTTGTGTTCGTGATAAGCTTAGAGAGGTCTTGTCCAATACAAAATTATATAATAATTGAATAAAAAAAATTTCAGTTCTTTAAGCTTTTATTTTACATTAAAGTCTAATTTTTATTTTACATTAAAGTCTAATTTTTATTTGCCCCAACTAATGTTTTCCAATCACTGGATTCCTTTTTACTGGGAATCCTGCATTGCTGATACTAATCTTGTAACATTTCCATTTGCCTGTTAAAACTGTCTGTGCTTGCAGCTTTAACCCAGAACCTTCTGATCACAGTTGAGAATGCTGTATTGCATATTTAACTGTTGCTAAGAAAGTAAATCTTGAAAGTACTCACTATAAGAAGAATAAATTATAACCACGCATCTATATCTGGTGGCCAATGACAGTCAGATTTAACAGCGGTGGTATTTTTCCAAGTGTATGCAAACATCAAATTATTATGTTGTATATCTGAAACTAATATGTTATATGTCAATTACTCCTCAATAAAAAGATAAAATAAAACTCCCTTTTTCTTTATTGGAGATTCTTTGTAATATTTTTATATGACACTTTCAATAAATTTGATGCTTGCTTTACATCACAAAACAAATCCATCTTTAAATTAATAAAGCCAATTTGAATGATTTATATATGCTTATCAGATACAAGTGGTTCTTCCCAAGAATATCATATTGATGGCATTTTTTATGAATCATGTCTATATTTGAATATATTTTATCTCCTTTCAGAGAAAGACACATCAGCTAATTATCTATTTTGTAGACCAATTGAAATTTTGCAAAGTATATTCTATCTTTGGCACGTAGGGTGCATCAGACACTCTGTCAGGTGGTTCCTATTATTCCTGCAGGGAGGTTTATAAAGAATTTGCGGCGCTGAACAGGAGAACCATCTCAATTTTTATTTTATTTTTTTTTCAGGCCTGGGATATTTCAGTGTGTATCTATTCTCATCGCTGTTGCCTGAAATGTGGTTAAGTCTTTTAATCTGCTCATGCAGTAGTTTTAATCAGATAGGTAGGACCTCAATTTCCATTTCGCGTCTATGAATTTTAATTTTTTTAATATAGCAATGTGATCAGTTCTTTCATTTTCCACCTCTGTCACTCACCTGGCATTCCCAAAGAAATTCTAACTTTTATCCTCCAAATTACGAATCCCCTACCCCACTGTTTTAGTTCTGACATTCAGTCAATTCAAAATGGATGATTATTCAACTATTTGACTTTAGTTGTACTGCCAACCATCCTGGTTTCCACTATTTCCCCTTTCCTTGTTTCCTTGGGTACTCCGCCTCTGCTCAGTCTGTCTTTAGGACTCTCTAATCCTGTTTGGGTGAATGACATCTCTTGCATTCTAACAAGACTTTATTTTCAATCTCCCTGAGGTTTGCCCTTTCAAGGATTTAGGGGCGCCTTACAGATTGTCTTCTCCATCTGTGTTCACATGATCATTTTCCTTCCCCACGTCCTGCACTGTTTCCACATCATTCCGTTTCTCTTCTCACTGGGTGAGAGGGGACATGGGGACGGAGGTTCTCCAGTAGATCCGCAGGGACATCCTCCTGTCACACAGCGCCTGAGCCTGGTGGTCCCTGGACAGCAGAGAACTGCACGGTCCCAAGGCTGAGTTCCCAGTGGCCATTTAGCTGGTGCCATTTTGCTTCACTGAGGTTCCTTCTTCTGTCCCACCCATTGCCTGGTTTCTCTCTCTCTTTTTTTTTTTTTTTTGTCTTCTTTTCATTTTTTTTTTATTTTATATATTTTTTACATCATTTTTCATTTTTGTGCAATGTATGCATTTTTATCTTGGTTATAGTTCCTATCAATTCCCCCTTGTTTTGATCCTACTCCCTCCTCTCCCCACCCCTGTAGTGTGTCTCTGGTTTATAGTTGCTTGTTGATTTTGATTTTTGCTTTGTATTAATGAGTCTTTTTCCTGGTCCCTTATTTAGGTTTTCTAGATTCCTGCTATGAGTGAGACCATCCGGTATTTTTCTTTTTCTTTCTGACTTATTTCGCTGAGCATGATCCCGTGGTACATATACAAAATGGAATATTACTCAGTAATATTACTCAAAAAAGATAAACTCATGCAATTTGTAGCAACATGGATGGAGCTGGTTTCTCTTAATTGAGAAATTCCACACGCAGAAGTTGTTATTGCCAGGGTTCCATGTGTGTCTTTTTTGCTCTTCTTTATATTGTTAATTGTTCCATTAGCTTTTTATATTCCTATTTGAACTGTCAAATATTGGTAAGAAATTGAGAAATGCTAAACTTGAAATTGCTGAGTAGGTGTCATTTAAAACTGAAAAATAAGCCTCACACTCATGGCCTCAGTGAGCTGCTGCTTTGTTCGCACTCACCTCCTGACAACCTGTCCTTCAGGGCCCCCGCTATGGCTGAATTGTGCCCCCTCCCCACAATTCATATGTGGAAACCCTAACCCTCAGCACCTGAGAATGTGATTTTACTTGAAGATAGGGTCCTTAAAGATATCCTAAGTTAAAACATGGCCAGTAGCTGGATCCTAATCGAATATGACTGGGACCTTATAAAAGGAGCAAATTTGTTTGTTTTTAATCAATTAAACCTTTTTATTTTCTTACATTGTTGTTCATTTTTTTCATTTTTTTGTACAATATTTGATTGCCCCCTTCAGGTGTAGTCCAAGTAAGTCTCCCACCACCACAACACACTGATCCATCATCATAGTCCCTGTGCGTTCCCCTCCCCTGCTGTGTGCCTCAGATCTGTGGTTTGCCTGCACGTTTTGTCTTTCTTTTTTAACCTTTTGTTTGGTTCCCCTATATTCCCCCTATAAGTGAAGCCATCTTATATTTTTCTTTTTCCTTCTGACTTATTTCACTTACCATAATCCCTTCCAGCTCCATCCATGTTGCTGCAAATGGCATGAGTTTATCTTTTTTGATTGCTGAAGAGTATTCCATTGTGTATATAGACCACACCTTTATTCATCTACCTGTTTGGGGGCATTTAGGTTGTTTCCATGTCTTAGCTATTGTAAATAATGCTGCAATAAAATTAGGAGTGCAGGTTTCCTTTCAAATTAATGTTTTTGTGTCCTTTGTGTAGATTCCTGAGAGTGGAATCACTGGGTTGTATGGTAGATCCATTTTTAGTAATTTGAGGAACCCAAAGGAGAAAATTTGGATGTAGATGGCACAAAGAGAAGATCAGGTGAAGACAGCCATCTAAATGCTGGGAAGAAACAACCTTGCCATCACTTTGATCTCAGAAGTCCAGCCTCTAAAACCAAGACAGTAAATTGTTGGTTAAGCCCCCAGCCTGTGGTACTTTGTTATGGCAGCCCTAGTAGGCTCACTCTTCTCAGACCTGAGGCACTGTTACCCAAAGGTCCAAGGTATGAGCCCAGTAGCCTGAGTCTGAGTCCTTACCCTGCCACCTGGTGCACTTGACTTGTCTTACCTGTCACTTTATCATCTATAAAATGCATCAAGTGATGGTGCATATCTTACAGAATTTGTGAGGATTGAAATAACTAAGACATGCAAGCTAAAAGAGGATTTTCAAGAGCATTTAGTGTTCAAAAAAGTGCCAGGTGTTGTTGTTGCTGCTTCTGTCATTGCTGTTAACTGGCCTTTGATCCATTTGACACCAGGTTGAAAACTTTCTTAGATATCCTGGCGGAGGCTATTTGTTTCTCTCTGTTCTTCTGAAATTTGCATCAACCACACTAGGGCTTTATATTCTCTATTACCTTAGAGGAAGGGATTTATCTCAGGCTGGAAGAAGTGGGTAAATTTGTAAATAAAACTGAATCTTCTATAGCCCTGCTCTCCCCTGAACAGCCCCTGTCCCTGCTCTCTGGGGTGTCTATTCTGTTTCATGGTGATAGACCAAAGAATATCATGGTTCTCTAGGCAACAAGTGTGGTCACCTAACACTCAGCCTCCCTGGAAGACAGCTTTCCTGTGCTATGGAAACTTTGGCTCAATTCTTCGTCACATATCTCTATGACACCAACAATCTAACTGACTACAGGAGTTCCATCTGTTTACATCTGCTTGTGAGCTTATAAACAGTCGTACAAAAATTTCCTAAATAATATAAATTGTCTTGTGCTTAGAAACAAGACATGATTACATATAGAAATGATGTAAGTCAATCAAACTAGTTTTCTCAAAGAATTCCAATGCTTGAGATAGCTTCATTTAATAAAACTTTACTGCTCACCTATCATGTGCAGTCTTGCACAAAACAATAATGCTTCCTATCTCAGTATTCTGCTATCAAATTAATTAATTAATCCCAAATGATGGCAAAGCAGTGAATGCAATAGACTGAGATGTAACAGAGTAGGTTATTAAGTCCATGGTAGCAAAATAAAATTGCCTTACCAAATATAGCTATCATTAGACTCTTAAGATGCTTAGTTGTTTTAATAAGCATTGCAGTGAAATCTGTGAAAGTGTTTCTTTATAATCAGAGAATTGTGTGAAAGAACAGACCTATAACTTTTCTTTAGAAATATTGTTGAGAAATCCTTATGCATGACAGACATTTGATGAATTTATCTTACATGTATCTGTAGCTACGTTTTATGAGAAAGAAAGAAGGATCATGAACAATGCCTCAACTTGAGCTCAGCAAGAGACCTATTTTAATATAGCTGCACAAAATTTACTAGAAGCATTTCATATTTTACCTAAGTTTATGGAGTGTTTGATCCAGAAACAATTCAGTCTCCTTTCAGTACCTGTGGCTTTTTGCCGCGTTTCAATCAAAGCAACATTTTTATTATCAAGTGATTCCTTCCTGTTCCTTTGATGTAGCTTTAGCTTGTTAAATGTGTGTTCAGTTCATTCCTTTCCATCAAAGTTTTTCTCAGGTTGATTTCCAAAGTAGATCATATTTTAGAATCCACACTACCTCCTTCACATAACTTAGCAAATCCTATAATTGCCACAAGCAAATATTCAGGTAATGACCAGAATGGAAAAGGGGACTGTAATTATAGATCAAAATTTGGCACATTGATTCTGGACTCTGACCAAAGTGAAATAGTTCCCAAATTTCTATTTTATCATTTGGAAATGAAAGGAAGTTTTGTGCACACCCCATCAAAACTCTTTAGTACCATTAAGACTTCAGAAAATTATCTGTAGCTTCTCTTTGCAAAATTTGGAGAATGCATATCATTAATACCTAAATATTGCTGAGAACAGTATGTAACAGAGATTAAGTTTCAGCTGATGGCTAAGACTGTCCATATTTTCATTAATGCATTTACTTTATGAATGCCAGTATTTGTATTTGAAATTACTCATAAATTACTTCTAATTGGCATGGAGGAATGCATTAGGCATGCAAAATCTGTTGACTAACCCTCAAGTGCTTTAGATCTAACTAAATCTTGGAAAGACTATTTCCTGTAGGATCCACAGGATCCATATAGATTTCATCTCTCTGAACAGAAACCAAATCTGAGTTCTTGTCATTGGATTCCCCAGAATTCTCAAAATAATCAGGTTAATAGCTGCTCAATATATATTTGTGAAATAAATAAATGTATAGTTAAGCCAATGATCAACTCAAGGAAAAATTTTCTATTTCTGACCTAAACTATCATATTATTAGAAACATAAAATCTATAGCTATATTTTTCAATAATGTCTGCATTCCTGAACCTCCATATTTTTTTACACATAAGACTCCTTTCCTAATTTTCATTTGCTAGAAATCTTGGATCTCTAGCAATGATTATTTAAACATTTTGATGCTGAAACCTCCTTGACTGGATTTCTTCCTCCTGACTATGTAAACTGAAATGGAACCCTTGGCTCAATTCACCATCATATGACTCATCTCCTCACCATGTTGAAATCTCAAAACTGGCTAACAGGAAGACAGAAAAAGCTGAATTGTAAAGATTTCCAGTGAACTCTTTTGAGGTTTTCTTTGAAGCTATGGATTGTTTCTTTGGGGTTTTCTCAATTATTCTTTCTCAATTATTCTTCCTCCCTGGTAGGCAACAAGTATAAAGCAAACAAAAAACCAACCTTGAGTTTGCCCTCATAGGGAATTCCAGAATTTGCTATGGGATCTAAGTGTTGCTTTTTATTACTCTCTTGATCCAGGAAATTTTCAAGAAATCACTTGACAGAGAACCGATGCCTCAATTTCATCAGTGAGTATCTTGCTTTATGTCCTTGATGAATAATATTAAAAATGTAAGTAGCTTCATGCATATTTCAAAGCATTATAAATATAGTAACCTAATTTCTTTCCCTTTTAATTTGAGAGCAGTTTATGAGATGTTCCCAAAGAGGTGTCAAAAGAATCATCATTGGTTTTCTGATTCAAAAAATTAGACTTAGAGCCAGTATTCCTCTCCATCCCTTCCAATATGCCCAATGAAATAATACACAAATAAACCCAGTACACCAGACGACTTGATCCATTCAAAGAACCACATCACACCCATAAAAAAAAAAAAAAAAAAAAAAACCAAAACCACAAACAACAAGTGCTGGATGTGGAGAAAAAGGAACCATATTGCACCATTAGTAGGAATGTAGACTGGTCCAGCCACAGTGGAAAGAAGTGTGGCGATTCCTCAAAAGACTCAATGGATCTACCATATGACCCAGCAATTCCACAATTAGGTATTTATCCAAAAGCAAAAACAACACTAACTTGAAAAGAAACCCGCATTCCTATGTTTACAGCAGCACTCTTTACAATAACCAAAATATGGAAGCAACCTAAATGCCCCAGAACAGATGAGTGGATTGAAAATATGTTGTACATATGCACAATGGAATACTACTCAATGATCAAAAAAGATAAATTTATGCCATTTGCAGTAACATGGATGGAGCTGGAAGAGATTATTCTAAGTGAAGTGAGACAGAAGAATAAAGATAAATACTAGATGATTTCACCTGCATGTGGGATCTAGAGAAACCAAGCAAAGGATCAAAGAAAAACTGTGAAATTGATCCTGGGAAGCAGACTGTAGATCTTAGCCATTCAGGAGGGGAGAGGAAGAAGGAAGAGTAAAGAAAGGGGTAGGGAGGGGGGAAAGGAGGGGGCAGGGGGAAGAACTTGGTGGAGGGCTGTGGGCGCCTTTATATTGGGACCAACTTGAGGAGAGAAATCTTATATTGTGAAGAAATAAACAAGGATGTTTAACAAATAAAAATATTTAAATTTTTTGGAAAATCAAAGATATCAGATATTTAACAAGTTTCTGAAAGACTGAAACAGGGTGGAAGCCACTGACACATTAAAAACAGCAGTGCAAACTGTTGGTGGGAGTGCAAACTGGTCCAACCACTATGGAGAGCTGTGTGGAGATTTCTGGATCTACTAAACATAGAGCTTCCATAGGATCCAGCAATTCCACTCCTAGGTATTTACCCAAAGGACACAGAAACATCAATTCCAAAGAACACCTGCACCCCTATGTTTATAGCAGCACTATTTACAATAGCTAAGCTTTGGAAACAGCCCAAATGCCCAAAAATAGATGACTGGATCAAGAAGATGTGGTCCATATACACCATGGAATATTACTCAGCATTCAAAAAAGATAAACACATGCAATTTGCAGCAACATGGATGGTGCTGGAAGGGATCATGCTCAGCGAAATAAGCCAAAAAGAAAAAGGAAAATACCGGATGGTCTCACTCATAGCAGGATTCTAGAAAACTTAAATAAGGGACCAGGAAAATGAATAATATAAGAAAGTGAAAATCAAAATCAACAAAAAACTATGAACCAGAGACACTTTGGGGGGGGCGGGAGGGGAGGGATTGGGGTCAGAATGGGGGGATTGCAATTGTATGGGGAATATAAAAATAAAATTTATTATTTAAAAAAATAAAAACAGCAGTGCAAAATCTGCAGAAGATGACAGCAAAGGAGATAGTTGATCTTTGAAGTTAGATTCCATGAAGCTTCCGGACTTAGATGGAAAAGGAATAAGGAGTCCATGACAGAGAGGGAGTATGATATGGAAATACTTTCAGAACAAATGTCTTTTTTCAGCTTTCTTGAAGTATAATTGACAAAAGGATAAGATATTTAAACATTCAATATGGTGGTTTGATATATATCTCTCCCATCAAGTTAACAGATTCATCACCTCACATAGTGACCATTTGCGTGCGCAGCAAATTTCAGTTATTACCCAGCACAGTGCCATCAGTGTTAGTCCCAATGGTATGCATTAGCGCCTCAGGCCTTTCTCACCTCCTAGTTAAAAGCTTGCAGGCTTTCACCATCCTCTTCCAACTTCCCCTGCCCTTCTACTTTCAATTTCTATGAAGAATCTAAAATCTTACTGAAACCTGAAATTCATTCATTCTTCATGCCCAAGGCAACCCGGATATTATCTTGACAGACACCTGAGAATGCCAAACAAATTCACCAGACTACCACAGAAACAGAGGGCTTCCAGAACGCTGACAGAAAGCCCTTCCCATTTCAACATACTGGAGACCTCCCTCTAAAATCTAGCTTCTCCTGAGAAAAGAAGACAAACATTATACAAAAATGAACAATGATGTAAAATATATATAAATAAATTAATAAAAAAATTAAAAATGAAATCTAGATTCTCTCCTTACCCAGCTTATTTCCTCAAGTGGAAGCCCATTGACACATTAAAAACAGCAGCACCAAATCCACAGAAGATGACAGCAAAGAGAGCATGGAAAACAATAGTGTGGAAGACAATAGCATGGAAGATAATAGCATGGAAGAAATGCCTGAAGGTAGACACAGCACCTCACTAGTACAATCTTAATGTTTTGGAAAGAACCTGGGTACACATGGGAAATATTTCTTGTGGTGACCAAATACAACATGAATGTTAAAACCTAGAGACCGTAGAAGGAAAGATGGAGCAGACACGCATTGGGAGGGGTGGAAGAAGAAGAAGCAAAGACAAGGGAGAAGCAAGATGGTAGAGGTTGTTGAGAGACATAAATATTCATTAAATAAGTGTGGTGATTATATGTAGCAGAAAACATGACAAAACTAAAAGTGGTTTTTATAAAGGACGTCTTTCCAAGGATATAGAGTAAGTAGAGCTTAGGGCTCTTAGTGCGTAGATAAAAATATGTTGAATCCTTTCTCCACTATTCATGAGCTTCAAGAACTCCAGAACATAATCCTTTTTTTTTTTAAAGATTTATTTATTTTTACCAAATCAACAAGCAACTATAAACCAGAGACACGCTATGGGGGGGTGGAAAAGAAGGACTAGAGTCAAAACAAGGGGTGGGGAGAATTGTACGGGGAATATAACCATAATGAAAATGCAAACATTGTGCAAAGATGAAAAATGATGTAAGAATTATATAAAATAAATATTTTTAAAAAGATTTATTTATTTTTATACCAGAGCTGGGGTACAGGCCAGAGGCACGGGAGGGTGAGGAGGATTCACCAGAGACAGAGTGGGAAGCAGAACAGGCAGACGGACCAAAAATACTGCTGAGCGGAGCATCCAGGAGACAGGAGAGGTCTGCCACACCCTGTGGGAATCTCCCTGGCCGGCCGGGAATTGAACCGGTGCTGCAGAGACTGGGGACAACTCCACAGTGCTGCGCCACCAGGGAAGCCCTGGAACATAATCCCTCCAAACCTTTTCCTTCAACATCCAAAGTGGGACGTACAGGTCAGGACTTCTGTTTCCAAACAACAGGGTCCAATCAGACCAACTTAATCAAAAAAGAAATGTATGCAGAGGGTACTGATCAAAGCACAAAAAGCAGCCCCAATATAGGGTCATAAAGTGATAAAATTTAGGGGACAGGAAATAATGTCCAGGAATATGTTACCTATAGCATATTGGGATATCACCACAGATATTGCTGATGCAAAGAATCATTTCAGACAAATCCCTAATCTCCACACCTCTTCAGGGATATGTGGTCTGCTCCTCACTGACCTTGGGAATCCCTGAAAATAATAATAGTTAATATTTTATAGCACTTACCTCCTGACTAATGCTATTCTCAGCTCTATGTCCATAATAACTTCTTAAATCCTCACAACTACCACAAGAAGCTGCTCTTTTCTTTCAATGAGCCAATAAGATTGTTCATTTTATTATCAACTAATAAAGGTACATGTGACGACTATGTCCCATTTCACAGATTAGAAGACTAAGGCACAGGGCCTCCCCTGGTGGCGCAGGCGGTTGATCGCTGCGCTGTGAAGCTGTCCTCAGCCTCTGCAGCGCGGGTTTGATCCCAGCCAGCCGGCGAGGGTCCCACATGGCACAGCAGACCTCTCCTGTCTCACCCACTGCTCTCCTCAGCAGTATATTTCGTCAGTCTGCCTGTTCTGTTCCCCACTCTGTCTCTGGTGAATCCTGTCACCCTCCTGTGCATCTGGCCTGTACCCCAGTTCTTATAAAATAAATAAATCTTTAAAGAAAAAAAATGACTAAGGCACAGAGATGTCAGGTAAATTGCCAAAGATCACACAGCTGGTGAGTGGTGGTGCTAGAATTCAAACCTGCTCTCTATACTAATTTGAGTGCCAAGACCATACTAATTTGATATGCCAAGACCACATGTGATCAGGGTCCTTAGAACATACTGTGTGCTCAGTAATGACATGGCATTTAGGTAATGACTTCGCCTTATTCATCTCAGCGAAAAGCTTGCAGTCTTTCATCAGCCTCTTACTTCCCCTTCCCTTCTGACCCCGGTGACCACTTTTTTACCGAATTAGGCAATTAGCTAAACCCCTCAAGTCTTCGTGAAACAGGAATCACTAATAATGAAATACTTTGATACGTCTACCAAGCACTTCTGTTTTAGAACTTTGGGCTGTGTTTCTGTACTGGGTGTGAACGTCTTTCCTGGGGAGAAGACACACTGGTATCTGAAGATCAAATTGCACAGACAATTGGGAAACACACAGTAAGATCTAGCTGAGCACCTTGCACATGCTTCCCATACTGAGAAAATGGTATTTCTACTGCATAAGAGGGAAACTGACCAGGGTGTTCCCAGCAGAGGTCTCATGACCCACCCAACCTCTCCTGGGTACAGAAGAAATGGGTGTGCAGGACACTACAACCCTCCCCAGACCAAGTATGAGGGAGAAACAGGCACCATCTCCCATAGAGGGCATTCTCAGATATCAATAATTAATATTGGAGATGATGCTTTAATAAAATAGTCTATTTCTTCTTTTAGAAAACATCACCACAAACATTATTACCCAAATGCAAATCATCTACTTATTTGCATGATATTTCAAACTCATGCAAGGAGTGTTTTTAAATTATGTAACAGGCCTTTAAATAATGTAAAACATTAACATGGGAGATAAAAAGGAGGGCTTAGACCCTGCAATGCACTCTGTGGTGGAGAATGGCCACTGCTTCCTGAGACACATCTTCACCATCAGAAGAGGAAAATTGTCCCACAGAACGCAGCTGTGAGAAATGGTGACCCACATGAAACTCTCTTCTATCTTCCTCTCTTTACTGGGCCCACTCTACTACTCTATTTCCACTTCCCCAATGTGCCATATTTTCTTTCCTTCTGGTCTTGCATGTGGTATTCACACAACTTAAAATGCCCTCTCTCCCGTTTTATCTACCCCCAACACTACCTACTTAGTGATCACCTTTCAGCAACAAGTGACTGCTCTGAGTCCCTAGGGCTTCTGGAGGGAAGCTTCCTTGCCAGCTTCCATCATCACCCATCATGGTGGTCTTCACCTTAAGGCACACTGGTCTGCTGACCTGGCAGCCCCTACTGAAGCACAGTATAAGTGGGGTCCAAGTCTTACTTGGTCACATGTAGTCTGTGGGTCTGCTAATACTAAGTGGCCTGTTTGGCCACCATTTTATAACCTAAATTTCTAAATCCTAAACAAGGTCATAATGGCCTGATGAGGTAGGTACAGGAGCCCAACACTGCAAGGTGACTTCTAAATCAAGAGCACAAAGCTGGATCACACTGGGAAGGCTATGCATCACGAAGTATGACAGATGCATAAAACGTACTCCCAACTTATACATCACCAAGTATGACCGGGAACACCTGGGGGTGCTGAGGACTGATGTATAACAAGGGACCCAAGAAGCTGATCAGTGGAAAGGTCTTGTTGATGAGATTGAAACCATGTCTGGGGAACTAGGGCTTGATCTCAATGACAATACCGAGTCATCAAGCAGATGAGAAGTGCCTGGAGGGCAGACTCACAACCCCTGATACTAGAGATGCCAGAGCACCTTTTCTAGTTTCACCCCTCTCTTTTCTCTTTGTCCTCCTTCCTCTCAACTGATGCTGTATAATTCTTGTATCAATAAAAAGGCCAGGATCTTGCCCTTCAGCAGCATCCTGCATTATGGAGCCTGTTCCACGACTCCCGTTCCTTTATCAGTGTGGTGTTGCCTGACGCAACAGTAATCCTAGGATCAAGCTTACTATTCAGCCCCAAACAGGTTCTTTTCCTCCTTCCTAAATGGTTCATTGTTGGTTTCATTATCAATATGTATCACCCTCTATTCCCAAATTTAAGCATTTTCCCTTTTTCTGAAAGTTAATTTTCTTTTCAATCATCTATGCCCACTGGTATACAAATTCCACACGGGCAGCAATTATTCTGCCAAATTGTTTATTGCTATGTCTCATAACTTAGAGCAATGTCCGGTTCATAGTAAATGATCAATAAACTTTGTTAACTGTATGGGAACTAAGCAAGCAGATCTTTAGAATCAGCTCTATATTATTGAGTGGAGCACAGCATTGGCAGCTGTAAGTGAGCATCTGCCTAGATTTCTGTAAAAGATAAGGTGGTATCTCAAAGTGGTTTTGATTTGTATTTCCTTGATCCTAAGTGATATTGAATATTTGTTCATGTGCCTGTTGGCCATCTGTATGTCTTCTTTGGAGATGTGTCTATTTGGCTCTTCCCACCATTTTTTGATTGGTTCTTTCTTTCCTTTTTGTTATATGAGTTCTGTATAGATCTGGAATATTAACTCCTCAGACATGGGATGTGCAAATATTTTTTGCACTCACTAGGGTGTCTTTTGTTTTCATGATAATTTAATTTACAGTACAGGAACTTTCCAGCTTGCTGTGATCCCATTCATTTGTTTTTCCTATTGTTTTCCTGGCTATTGAAGCCAAGTCCACAAAGACATCCCTGAAGCCAGTGTCATGGATGGTTTTGCCTGTTTTATTCCTTATATTTTATAGTTTCCACTCTTACATCCAAGCCTTTTATCCATTTTGAGTTAATTTTTGTGTATGGTGTAAGAGTGGTTGAGTTTCATTTTTCTGCATGTGACTGTCCATTATTCCCAGGATGATTAGTTGAAGAGATTTTCCTTGTTCTACTGTGTGCTCTTGGGTCCTTTCTCATAGTTTCCTGTCCATATAAATGAGGGCTTTTTTCTGGGCTGTCAGTTCTATACCATTAGTCTGTGTGTCTATTATTCTGATATTGTACTGTTGTGATTCCTATAGACTTTGAGTATAGTTTGAAGTTTGGAGTGTGACACTTCCATTCTTACTTTTTTGTCAAGATGTTTGGCTATTTGGCACCTCTTGTAGTCCCATATAAATTTCAATAATGTTTGCTCTATTTCTATTTCTGATTTATCTGTAGTAACTTCTCTTTTGTGTCTGATTCTATTATAAGCGTTTTCTCCCTTCTTATCCTAGTGAGTTTAACTGTAAGTCTGTCTATTTCATTTTTTTTTTCAGAATCAGTTTTTGGTTTCATTCTTATTTTAAACTGTCCTTTTGACTTCTATTTAATTTATTTTTACTCTAATTTTTATTATTTCCTTCCTTCTACTAGCTTTTGGTTTCACATGTTCTTTTTCTAGTTCCTTAAGGTATAACGCTAGATTATTTATTTGAGCTCTTTCTTGTTTCTTGAAATGGGCCTGTATTGCTATTTACATCCCTGTAAGTACTGTTTTTGCTGCATCCCATAAATTCTGGTGGGTTAGGTTTTCATTTTTTATTTGTCACCAGGTATTTTTTAATATCTTCTTTATTTCCTCATTAACCCAATAGTCATTCAGAAGTGTGCTGTTGAATCTCTATATATTAGAGGGAGAATAAAACATTCTTAATGAAACTATTGCATGCCAAAATCAAAAAAATTATTAACAATGTCAAATAGTGCAAAGATAAAAACAATGCCTGATGACTTAAAAACAAATAATTTTCCGTTAGTTTGGATATTTTTGGCAACACAATTAATTGACCTCTTTAAGAAGTTTATCTTCATGAAAACCAGTGTGAAAACCACTGGGGTAAGTAGCTATATCTTAATATTGAGTGTTTCTTAGCAATAAGGGAGAGGGAAGAGATCTATAATATAAAATCAGCCTTAAGAGTCATAAAATCACTTAAACATGCAAATTAAAGTGCAAGTGTGCTTTTAAGCAAAACACACTTCCTTATCAGAGTCTCAAATGAGTCTTGCACAATACTGACTAAATTAAAGCAAGATGTTTCTTTCCTAAAGTAAGAAAGGATTATTAATAATGAATCAGGAAATAGACTTCTGGACAGTCCAGGTTTTCAAGATAAAGTTCCCTTTACTTGACTGTGCTTGGAGCACTTTGGATTTACATCTTAGCACATGAACAACTTTAGGCCTCCTCCCAACAGATCACAGGTGTAATTGCTTCACAGAGGTTTCCAGAGTCTGTCACCTCCTGTTATAGGAGATTCCACCAGTGGAATATGATGTGACAAGCAGAGCCATCTGTGAAACATCTTTGAGGAAAATTCATACTCCATCCTTAAGTGCCAAGAGGGAAACACACATTTCATATGAAGGAAGATGTAAAGAAACAATAATAATTTTATGCATGGTATCATTATCACTGTTGCACATACATGCACATATGCATGTATGCAGACATATAATCATATATTCATGTGTGTATATCTATATACACATGTATACACACAAACTCACATGTATGTGTATATGTATATGTGTGTGTGTATGTATATACACACTGCTAAGCATTCTTCTCACCATCAAATATCCCTCTGGAAATACCATCTACAGGCATGGTTTCTGTATCACCTATAGTAGATGGCTTGTAGGTATATATCTAGTGCCTATACAGGTCTGACCTCTAACTCTGTCTATTTGATGCCTTCTCAAATTATCAACTTACTCCCTGTTCCCTTGAGCAAGGTAATATTAAGGGGTAATATTAAGGGGAGCCCTGGTCCTCTTCAAGTATTTTCTCTCTCACCTCGATCCATCAAAGTGTCTAAAACAGAAACCTAAGGTATTCTTTTACCTTTCTTTTCCTTTACCCTTCACATCACACCTATCACCATGCTCTGTGTATTTTATCATGTACTTTTCTGGCTTATCACATCATCTCTATCTTCGTTAGCCCCATTATAGTCCAAGCTTCATAGGATTCCAAATAAGATGCTTCCCATTGCAACAGATCAAAACAGAAGGAAAGTTAGCAATATAAGGTAGAAGTTACTCCACATTCTAAAGACTCCAGGAACAGGTTGAGTCCAAACAGCTCTTGGGGGTTTATTAAGCAGCATTGACACTAGGGATCCTACGTCTCCCTCCAGTCTATAGCAGCAGATGGTGATGAGGAGGAAGAAGATTCCAGGAGGACAGTAAAAATTATAACTAGAGGAGGGTTCTGTAGTTTATAAAACAGTGATAACTCACCATCACCATTCACAACCCCAGGTCCGGTGAAAAGATTGGAAGATTGTGTCACAAGATACTACCTGTGACTATCTGAATGAAGAAAAAAAAGGAATTAGAAAGACATGTCAGTTTAGAGATGCACCTAAGAGAGAGCCTGATTCTCACATTTGTTTGAGTGAGGATGAGTAAGTGGCCTGCAGGTCCAGTAAACACCATGGAGTTTGCTTGGATAAAGTCACTGAACTGCAACTTACACATGACTGGCTACTGGGCAAAACAAAAAGTTGTGTGTGGAACTTAAGAGGTAGAGCGAGTAGGATCAGTGGTGTCTCTAGGCAGTGAGGAGGCCCTCAAATGTTGTGTAAAAAACTAACATGTGTGTTCCTTCAAGAAGAGCAGTATATAGAAGTCTACCCAAAGGGGTTTCTTAAGTCCATTGAAATTCATCAGGAAGACGATAATCGTCAAGAGAAGATAACACCATCATCAGCTAGATGAAAAGACATTTGTTCCCTTTTCTTTTAATCTCTCCTGCAGATTCTCAATGTGACAAAGGAAAAAGGGTTAGCAGAAATGAGTGAAAGTTCAAAAGCACAGAGAACATCCTGGCATCATGGGAAAATACTTTAGGCAAAGTCTGGAAGGTGTAACAGGAAAGAAGGAGGCGAGTATGAAAGCAACACAAGACTGAAGTTTGTTTGTTTGTTTGTTTTTTAAAGAAATTGCTTCACATCTGAGTTTTTTTTTAAGATTCATTCATTTTTATACAAGAACTGGGGTACAGGTCAGAGATGTGGGAGGGTAATAGAATTCACCAGAGACAGAGCAGGGAGCAGAACAGACAGATGGACCAAAAGCACTGCTGAGGAGAGCAGCAGGGAGACAGGAGAGGTCTGCCGCACCATGTGGGTATCTCCCTGGCTGGCCAGGAATTGAACCCATGTGGCAGAGGCTGCAGACTATGAAGCGCTATGGAGCTGTCTGCAGCCTCTGCCACATGGGTTCAATTCCCACTGCACCACCGGGGAGGCCCAAGACTGAAGTTTTATATGGACCCAACATGAAGGAACAAGTAACTGAAAGTGTCTGACATTGTGGGCCGGTTCCAATGTCACTAAGGAATAGAAAAACAAGCTCTGACAGAGCTTATTTGACGAACATAAGGAGAGAAGATACACGTTTTATGTGTCATTTTTATGTTTAATGAAGCATAGATCTTTTAATAAACTAGATAGCAAAGTTACCAATGTCTTTCAACAAGATCGCTTTGCTAAATCACAGGCAGGCTTAGCAGCAGCCATGATAACTCCCTCAACTGTGATTTTGCAAAAAAAAATTAGATCTGTCACACTCCCACATCTAATTTAAACCCATCCATTTTCATGCCTATTATTATTAAGACCAAGATAAGATATTTTAACTACAACTCTGAAGACCTGTATCTGGATCCCAATTAAGATCCCAGCATCATGTTGTTCCATGTTCTATTATTTACTCAAGTCTTCTTCCATTGCCTTCTACTTGCCATGTTCACTCATGCCACAGGATCTTTGCACATGTTCTTCATGAATTTGTCCCATGTTGTACCCAATTAATTCCTAATCTTCCCTGAGATAACAGCTGAAACATTATTTCCCCAGTCATTCTTTTCTGTCTCTGCTAACAAGTTACATTCCATGATTAAAATGCTCATACTGCAGGCAACTTCTGGTATTTGTAGGAAATGAATTTTTATATTATTTGCATGATTATTTGATTATGTTTCTCTCTGTGCTCATCCTTCCTACAAATACCCAACATCTTGCCCAGCAATGACAGAGGCCACACCTGTTAATACTCATTTTTGTATCCCTACTACTTTAGTATAAAATATATTGGACACATAGTATAAAATAAATCAATGTTTGATAAATTAATGGATTATAAACTCATTTATTGTGGGCATAAAAACAATAACTACTAAATTTAAAATCCTGAAACTCATCAGTAGCTTTTCTCTTAACTAACCTGGCTGAATGTTATTGAATATGCCAGTGATTGTTAATATTTTATTCAGTTGATCAAAGTTCATAATAACTGGAAAAGTTGACATTGTAAAGAAAGATAAAAGTAAGATCTCAAGTTTTAAGCCTATGATCCATGAGCCCCAGCTAACGAGATGCTGAGCCCCCTTAGGGCAGATCCAGGAAGCACTTGGATAAATCCACAAGTGAATAAAAGGCAAAGAAAACAAAAACGTGTGGATCCACTGTCAGAGGGTACCTCCCATTACAGAATGGAAGGAAATTATGCCAGCGAAAGCACTACAACAGTGGGCATATAGAGAGTTCCCTACAAATGCTAGAGAATTACTATCATTATTATATATGCATAACATTTTCGTTTGCCAATAAAATAAAATGTGCGAAATTCAGTTGCAACTGCTCTCATGAATAATGTTTCAGTCTTACTATTTTTAAAATGTTCAAAAATGCACAGGAATTTTAAGAATTGTATTTACCTCTGAGATAGGAAAACATCATTTATATGTAATCTTAATATTTCTCATTCGTGATTTTGTACCACAATTAAGATAAATTTCCTTTGTATTATTCTATGTATGATATACAGTCAAGCTTGCTCCTTTCAAAATATTACAAAATATTATTGCTTTAAGCAACACCTAGGGAATCAGGAAAGTGTGGGAAAATGAAAATCAAGTGGCAATATAATGGAAATCAGGATTTCAAATTATTGTCAATCAAAAATATAGAGATTTCCTATATATTTTATATTATATATTGACCAACCTAATTTTATTATATTTTAATAGCTGACTTATCAAAAGGTCCTTTTTCTTATATATCTTCCATTTTTACTTCTATTTTCCTTACTTTTTAAGGACTTAAAAGCACCTTATTTTCCTGAATTCAGACAGCATTTTACTGGTTTGCCTCATTTGATATTCAATCTGGACGCAGCTGGATCTTGCAGACAGACAACAGTGAAACTTCTCAGCACCATGCAACCCAGAGGAATCTATTCAGATTTCTCCAGAATTGTGGCTTAACAGAAATTTCTATGACCTATGACCTGATACTAAAACAATGTCAGTTCTGGATAAGGTTATTCTTAGCCTGAAATTGGCTGCTCACCTCTAGGAATACCATTTGAAAAATAACCAAATGTTTGAAAGGTTATTCTTAGAGTGTTTAAATTATTTCCAAAGGATTGTTTCAGGAGAAATTTTTTCTTTCTAGAAAGAACTTCATTTTTTTTTTCCAACCAAAAATGTCATCCTCAATCTACAAAATAGATCATAAACTAAGACATTAAAGTAAAAACCAAACCTTATATGTACATCAAAGATTCAATCTCTGCCAAAGAATGACAAGCCTTGAAAAGAAAAAAGGAAGCACTCTTTGGGAAATAAGTGTTCTAATCCTTTACTAGAAACTCTTTGATTTAAACATGTGGTCTGAACACTGTAGGCCCAGGACTACCATAAAACTGAAAACATATTTAAGGCAAAAGATGCTAAAAGACATATTTATACAGTCCTCTATTTAATCCAAAAAGAATAGGCACAATTTTATTTTAAATATTGACTATCATCACAGAAACTCTGGCAGTGTTAAAGATTTTCATTAACTTTTGTTGAGATTAACATGGTTAATAATTATGATTTAGTTTAAACAAAAATGGTTGATTGGTTCTCAGTTTTTTCTGGAACTTCCAGCATAAGCAATAGTCCAAACTGACTAGCCCATGTTACTATTCATGATTCTCCTTTTTCACTGTATCAGTATCATTCATGAAAAGAATGATACTGTGGTTACTACTATGAAAAATCATTAGACCATAATGCAAACCAAAAAAAAAAAGGGCAACAAACCCCATGATAAAATAGTGTGCTTATTTTCTGCAGGTGAAGGCTGGAAATCTATCTGAATAATATAGGGGCTGGGGTGCAGAGAGTGGGGGATGCGGGAGGTAGAGGTGAGATTTGAGACCCCTGCCTTGCTGGAAGAATACGATTTCATGACTCACCATCAGGAAGCCATGCTTTTCAAATTTCAATAATGGTGACGAGCATGTCCTGAGTCATCCACACTCTTGCCCAGATGTTTCTATGACTAAGAGCTTAATTTTCAACAAGTGCATTCCACAAAACAAACACAAAGCAAAATATATTAATTTATAATGTTTATAAGAATCAACAATGTATCAAATTAACATAATTTCTAAGCCATCTTCTATAAAGATACACAGATTCACTCCACGACATCACTGAAGTCATCCATATTTGTCGCACTAGTGGCTAAAAACTCTCTAACTTCCAGGAGTTCAGCAGGGACTTTAACTCACCAGCAGCTGGAAAGGACAATGTTATATTTCCCATCACCAGGGTTATTTTACCTCTATTCCCAATCCATTTAGGGCTACACAGGATTTTGTCCCCTTCATTCCACAAGAGAGAAAACAGAAAGCACTTTTCTGGTTGGCTGCATGTTTGGAGGATGTGGACATATGCTAGAGCCTTCTGGTCTGCATGGTTTCCCCGTTAAAGGTAACTTGTTCGAGGGTTGGGTTTTGATGATGAGTATGTTTTCACCATTGAGCAGTGTGTTCTAACCAATGAAGGCCAGGTGCAGCAGATTAATTTGAAAAAGGATCCAAAAATTACAGCCCATATCTAACAAGTCATAAACAGTTCTTATAAATAAAAATTTAATCATTAAAATACTGCTTGAGAACAGAGACCTGCTTGTTTCCGCAGGGTGGTGTGCAAAGGAACATAAGTTGAGGTAACCTAATCCTTCTGGGAGACTGAAACTTAGAACAAAACAGAAATCACAGTCAGTGTCTTGGAATTACGGGCTTCTGAAGTATCAGGCAAGACAAGTCCACATCATTCTGTTTTTGGTGACCGTTTTTGATTAAATCAATTTGTACTGAGATGAAGTTGGTTTGCAACACTCTACATGTTTTAGGGGAACAGGTTCACACCTCTAGGTGTTATCACATCATGCCCACCACCCACAAGGAGTGGCAGACCTCTCCTGTCTCCCCGCTGCTCCCCTCAGCAGTGTATTTCAGTCAGTCTGCCTGTTCTGCTCCCCACTCTCTCTGGTGAATCCTCTCACGGACTGCATCTCTTACCTGCACCTCAAGTCTTGTATGCATAAATAAATAAATTTTAAAAAAAGAATTCCCATGGGATTCAGCAATTCCACTTATGGGTATTTACCCAAAGAAAATGCAAACTAATTTGCATATATGGACCTAATACTTACTGCAGAATTATTTACAATAACCGAGACATAGAAATAACCAAAGTGGCTATCAATGGATGCATGGATAAAGAAGCCATAAAAAACAAGGAAATCTTGCTATATATGACAGACCTTGAGAGTATTGTGCTAAGTGAAATATGACAGTAAAAGAGAAATACCTCACTCTTCTGCAAACATAATAATTAAATATTATAATTAACACAAATGAACACAAAACAAAACCAGTATGTACAGAGAGCAGAATAGTTGTTGACAGAGGGGAAGGTGGTTGACAGGTGAAAAGATGTGAAAAGGGATCATCAATATGTACAAATTCCTATAAATAATGTCATGAGGATGCAATGAATAGCATGGCAACTATTCTCAATAATATAGAATTGCATACTGGAAAGTTGCTAAGAGAGTAAGTCTTAAAGGTTCTTAATGCACACATACGTACATATACATGTACACACATACACACACATACACATACACACATACACATAGAAATGTCTAACTTGGATTGTGGTAGTTACTAGAATTATTGTGGTCATCACAATGATACAAATTCCAAATCATTTTGTTGTATACCTGAGAATAAGGTAATGCTATATCAACTTTACCTCAATTAAATGAATTTAATTACATGCCTGTTTATTAAAAATGTAGCTTGTTTTAAGGGACCTTAGGAATGATACCTTGCCCACGTGAATGTGCAAGACACAAAGATATTTGTCTGTCTTTGTACTTAGACCTCTTTCTAAGTCATGCCTGTTTTTACATTCTTATTTTCCTCCAAATGTAAAAGTTGAAATTTATTTTTTAAGAGCTGTTGGACATGACAACACAAGAATTAATTATCATGCTTTAAACATAAGTGAAGTGATTCTTAAAATATGATATGTATATAACTTGGTAATTACCCTAGAATTTAAAGCATTAAGTTCTTTACTCTGTGGAGATGTGCAGGTTACCTATTCCCTAAGATAAATTTCCTTCTAAAGAATTTCTTATTTTCATAATTTGTTCTGTATAAATGTATGCATTAATTTGGCATTTCCTTCCTTGATTTCCTACTTTGTCCTCATGTATATAGATGAATAATGGATTGATGATGACTAAATTATATGCAATCATTCAATGAGTATTCAACAAATTTTTCTCACTCCTTAATAGCATTCCATTAAGAGTTCTAACATACGGAGTAATGAAAAGTTTTCTGTTTTCTCTTTTTAAATGGGAGTCACTTAGGAAAAGGATTGCCAGCTTATCTTTAAGTTTTTCCTCTTATCTGTTTCCAACAGCTCACCAATAAAACTCTCCCACTCAAAAGCATTGAAATAGACTTGCTGAAAATGTGAAAGGATACATGTCTGTAATATGAAAACAGGAGTGGGATGCTTCCCTTCCATCTCCTTCTGGAGAATTAAACTGATACTAATACTGAAAAATACACTAATCCTAAAAAGGAGAAAGAGCCTCCCAAAACACACACTCACCAGTCAATTTAGTAACAGGACAAGAATCCATGAACAGTCATAATTTTGAAAAGGGGGAAAAATGACTTTTAATCACTGAGACGATAGTTTAAAAAGAAAAATTATAAGTAGATTGGCAATATTCTTTTCCCACAAGATCCTAAAAAAAAGTCCTTCACTACAAATTCATGTCATGGTGGGAAGTTATGAACAGAAATCACCAAAAAAAAAAATTAGGCAGAAATAAATGGCTTAAAAATAAATAAATAAACTGGCAAGCATAGCACTGTTGACTCAACTAGATTTGTTTCTACCAACGAGGACAAAATATATCTTAGTGATGTGTAAATTTTTGAGTCCCTGGATAGCACGTACAGGCTTCTTAACAGTAAAAACAAACAACAAAAATATAAACAGAGTAATATTTGCCTTTGCTCCTGAAAGAAATGGGTAAGTTGTATTTGAATCAGGAAGACGTAACACACAACGTGGAGTGTTGGAACAAACACTGCCATCCCCCATCCTAGGGGTTGGCAAGGTCTGAGTGCACTAACCTTGCCCAAGAGAACCAATGCTCCTAGCCAACCCCTCGAGCTCGGAAAGGGTGCATCACTCAGGAAGCTCCAACTCAATTTTTCTTAGTGTGACCACAATCTCCAATGCAAGTGCTGTGGAGCAAAGACAGGAAACTGAAGCAAGACCTCTTTCCTCATACCCTGCCTCTTGGTTGCAGGCTGGCATTTAAGTGATAAGGGGTTTCTACTCTCAGCTAAGTGAGGTGGATATATTAGAACATCTAAGGGATAAGCTGGACACACACACACACACACACACGCACGCTTCAAGAGCTTGTCTGAGAAAGAGTGGCTGAGAGAAGGAGTCAGTTCACTGCCACGACACCATTCTTTAGCACAAAGAATGCATGGATTCTTTGTTTGCTCAATCATAGCATAAAACCTGCAGTTTCATTTGCTGTAAATAAAATTGGGGGGGGGAAATGATGTTTTTAAGTGTCATCACACACAACGATTGAGTCATCACAACTGTTTAAGTGTCATCATACACAACTATCCTCTCTTGATAAATTTGCATAGATATCTTGAACAGGAACGAACCTAAATGTATTTCAGGAAGGTACAACAGGACGTGGTAATGAGTGTGCTAAAACTACACAATTTTATATTTCATAGAAATATTCCTGTACCTAATATTCAAGGATTTTTTACATCCATTTTCTTCAGCTTGCAAGAAAGAACAACCTCCCCTATATTATGTAAGTAAAAAAGGTGTAGACCCTTTGACCCCATAGCACAGGAAATTTGATCCTTTCTTTAGGGAGCCACAGTCTTACTGGAACTCGAAAGAAGTATCATGGTTGCCGTTGTGGTCAGTTTTTAGCTTTATCACAGCTCCAGGTTTCTCAATTCTTCACCAGGTATATTAGCTTTTCCCTGAACTCTTGTATCTCAATTGAGTATCAACAGCTCTCTTAACACTTTAGTGATAGTCAAAAATAAAGCCGTGCTATTTAACAAAACTTTATTAATCGGATTCTCTAGCAAAGTCAGTGATCCCAACCTCAAGAGCAGACTGACCAAAGAGACACTAAAACATAGTAATTGTTCAAAATTGATTTTATTGTTGTGCTTCCTCAGCCTTCTCCTGGATCTGTGGCAGAGAATTGTTCGAGACCTCCATCCTTTTTGAAGGTTAAATAAACATTAAATAACAATAACATCAAGCCTACAAAAATCACCAGGACTCCCTACATAGGTGACATCATATTGATCGGACCCTGTGAGTTGAGTCTAACAGACATTCTCAATATCTTAGTAAGAAACACACATGTCAGAGGGTAGATGATCAAGTCCCAGAACCTGCAGGCAGCTGCCACCAGAGCACATTTCAAGGTCTCCAGTATTTGCGATATTCCTGTCAGGCCACAAATAATATACACCCCTTGCTTTATCTTGTACCTCCTATGACTGAGAGTCATCCCACTGGGTGGCCTCTCGGACACACACCACCCTTAGGTAACTTGCTTTTTTGCATTCACCAAGGAAGCTGCAGGTTGACTGTTTTGAGTGAGTTCAATACAGGCATCTCTACAACTGGATTCATCTGGTTCAGACTTCAGTGACATGTTAACTGGTCTTTATGAGTGATCACCACTACTCTGTTATGCCATGACAAATCACCCCAGGTCATAATTACTTCATATCACAACCAGCCTCAATTTAGCTCACAAGTATAAAATCTGGGCACAACACGCTTCTCCTGTAATGTCTGGACCTCAGATAACTTACATGGCAGGGAGGCTGGAACAACTGAGGTCTGTCTGGTCATCGCTCCGTGTGTCCTCTCCAGGGAACCTGCATGTAGGTGGAGCTTGCTCTCAGGCCGCAGTTCTGGGAGTCTGTGCTCTGACAAGTCTGCTCAGGGGTCACGGGTGTAGAAAAAGCTGACAGAGATTTTTTTTTTTTTTTTTTTTTTAAGATTCTCATGCTCTACCCACTAAGCTAGCTGGGCCTGCTCAGAATTTGCTCTGCATCACTTTACTGTATTGGGCAAGTTCTTAAGTCATCCTGGATTCTTAAAGAAGAGCTAGGACACTTTCCAATGTGCATTTGGAAAGAATATGCAGCAGCCATCTTTAACCTACTACAGACAGTGGGGCCAAAAGAACCTGAATTCTTCTGCGTCTTAACCCCTTGCACCACCAGGGAGGCCCTTACCTGTGACTTTATAACAGTTATGTGGGGGTAATGATATCTTCATGCAGAGAGGGCAGCAGAACAAGATGCTGCTGAATTAAGAACCAGAAGATTTAATATTGAGCAGACATTCATTCATACAGAAACAATGAGCGTTTGTGCTATAACTTTCAGAGAGAAGGAGTTTTTGTTTGCACAGGGATGGATGCATTAAGTTAACCAGCAACACTTTGCAGTTACTATAGGCTACCGGAACTTTAAATATTAGAAGATAGGTAGAGATGGGTGTGAAAAACAAAAGGGATGTAGCAGTGTAGAAAATATACGAAGGCGGTCTCACTCATAGCAGGAATCTAGAAAACTTAAATAAAAGACCAGGAAAAAGAATAACTATAAGAAAGAAAAAATCAAAATCAACAAAAAGCTATGAACCAGAGACATTCCATGGGGGTTGGGAGGCGGGGAAAGGAGGGATTAGGGTCAAAATAAGGGGGTTGTAATTGTATGGGGAATTTAAAAATAAAATTTAAATAAAAAAATATAGATACGACGGCTCACTTCCCACCAATTCCAGACTCCCTAGAGTTTATCTTCCTGGATATTGAATTCAATATTAACATACCAAAGGGGGAGAAAGCATTATTACAATAGATGCAAAAAATAATGTTCAGTAAAAATCAACTTGTGTTTACAATTATGTGAAAGCTATTAACAAGAAACAGAAGTTGACTTCCTTAGCCTGATAAAACAATTTCTTAACCATGGCAGCAAAATTGACCTAATGATGAAATCCAGTTGCAATCTTATTATCATTTATGATATTTGAAATGAACACAACAAAACAAGAAAAGAAATAAGATGTACCTATAAAATAAAATGTAAAAGTGTAACCCTATTTACAGGTGGTTTGTTCATGTATCAAGAAAATAACAGTAATGAAAATAATTATAATACCATGTGATATTTATTAACTTTTTACTCTTTGAAATGCTTTTCTAAACTGTCCACATAAATAACAATAAGATAGATTATTGACAAAGCTGCATTCTTTGCAAAAAAAATTGTTTTAATAAAATAGTACAATTATTTTAAAATCCCTGGAGGGATTGGAACAGCCACAACATAAGCAATGAAATAATAGACGTGTAAGGACTGAAATGTAAAAATAAAATATGACTCAAAAAACTTAAGTCCCAATAGAAATAAATGTATTAATCACCTAGGAATAACTGAATAAATGAAAGCAAACACTTACATGGAAATATTGAAAAATATCACTGTCAGACAAAAGAGAACAAACAGGAAGATATGCAAATGTCCCAGAGAGAGGATTTAATGTGGTCTCTATTTCATTTCTCTCAAAATTTGGATATAGTCAACAAAACTGAAATCAACCTGCCTGTTGGATTTTTGGTTAAAGTTGACAGTTTGATTCTAAAATGTATATGAAAAAGCAAATGAATGAAAATAGCCAAAAAAAAAAAAAAGAGATAAACAGCAAAATGAAAAATCAGGGCTTATTTTGAAACTATGGTAACTAAACATTTTATTATTCCAAAGGGATAGAAAATAAGCCAATGGCAATAAATTTGGGAACAATAAAAACAAAACAAAATGAACCTGCACTTAAATGAGAACCTGATATACAACACAAGTGGTGCCACAAATTGGGTCAACTGGAAAAATAAAATATGGGCCCAAAGAGATTTAAATTAGCAAGTAAAAAAAACCAAACTAAATCATCCAAAATGCTTAGGAAAATATATAAGAAAATATTACAACATCAAGATGAGAAGAAATTTCTTCAACAAGATGTTGGAAACTCAGTCACAAAGAAAAATGTACTCCAAAATTTATATATTCCATATGACAAAAGTAACTATAAACATGGTTAAAAAATGAGCAAAGGACTGGAATTTGTTGGCAAGATCCATAACATGCGAGACATTGTACTTCAAAGATGACCAAGAATTATTAAACACAAACCTTGAAATATTAGTGAAGTGTTCAACTGGAATTCACTAAAAAGGAAACTCAAATGGGCAGCAAATGAATTTTCCAGGCCACTTGCATTTAGCTTGGATCCATGTATCTGAACTGTGTGGCAAATTGGGTGGGGCAAGAGTGGGGATGCCACGTAGAGGTCTGGGCAAAGAAGAAAATGAAATGGAGGAAGGGGGACGAAGGGAGGGAGAGAGAGAGAGAGAGAAGAAGAAGCAGAAGCAGAAGCCCCATCCCCTGGGATGCTCCACTGACTCTCGCCCTTGGATGACAGAGTGAGGGTAAAGTCACACGGCAGGGATGCAAGATAAATGAAGCCACTTGCTTCCCTCTTATTCATTGCTGAAGGGATTGATCATTCAGGGTTTCTCATTGCAGCATAGCCCAGCCCTGACTTGGTCAATGCCAACCCAACCTGGTGTGGCCAGTTTTTAATATCCCAACTACTGACAACCCACCCGTGTCCCATATCATCTTTCTTTTTAATACCAACAACCAGTCCATCTGCGACTGACGGCTATGCCTCTGGAAAACATCTGAAATCTACCTAGGATAGTCATTTTCCGAGGGATCAGCCTCCCTCAGGTGGGTTACTGTGATGGCCTCAGCCTCTTCCTTACTCATTCTCACTTCATCTCATCACTACTCAGAAACCACAGTGATGCTCTTGAGATGTGCAGGAGCATTTCTACGACAAGAAATGTCCATAGTGTAGTCGTTGTAATCTCCCAGAATTCGTCTGAAAACCAAATAGAAAAACTAGGGCATGTAGCCAGGAGAAGGCGTACAGCACACCCAGGCCATAGTAACTGCTGTTCAAGCCACCGCCACCACCAGCGGGACATGCGCCAGGCCAGCAGCTGCATGACAAGGGAGCGAGAAGTGCAGGACAGTTAAGCAGCCCAGAAGTCACCAATAAATATGCACCCCAAAAGGAAAGGACTTATCCTGAGAGGAAATCTGAAAGAAATAGTTGACAACAGAAACCATCTAGATGGGAAGGAAGGGAAATGAATGTGATGTTCGAAACTTCGATAAAATTTCACGAATATCCAGAATATAATTCCTTCTTCAAGAAGGATAATGCCACCCAAGTTGAACGAGAGGACTGAGAGGCAGGAGAGAAGGTGGAAGGGAGAGAGAGGGAGGGAGGGAGGAAGGAAGGATTCTAGAAGGGCTTAAAGAAAGGAAACCCCAGGGCCTCCCCAGTGGTGCAGCAGGTTGAGTGCTGCATTGTGCAGCTGTCCGCAAGCAGCCTCTGCAGCGCAGGTTCGATTCCCAGCCAGCCAGGGAGATACCCACATGGAGCGGCAGACCTCTCCTGCCTCACCCACTGCTCCCCTCAGCAGTGTATTTCAGTCAGTCTGCCTGTTCTGCTCCCCACTCTGTCTCTGGTGAATCCTCTAACCCTCCTGCATCTCTAACCTGCACCCTAGCTCTTGCATGCATAAATAAATAAATCTTAAAAAACAAAAAAGGAAACCCCAGCCAGGGGCAGTATGAGGCACTTTGGAAGGCAAGTTTTCTCCTGGGACAAGAAGCAGAAATCTTTCTAACCCAGAGGTAGCTTTCAGAAAAAACAAAGCAGCTAACAAAGAGAAGGCGTGTTTTGATCTTTACTGGTAAGAACAGAAAGAAAGTCTTAAACTGTAGTCCAGAGTAATCTACCCTGGTCTGCCCAGGAAATTTCATCTTATTTTGTTCTTCTTTCAAATATGGGGAACAACAATAAAAATGCTTTCTACAAAATTATTGTAATGAAAATGATAAATGAGATTTTAGTAACATTAAGACAAACAATGAGAATTCACCGGGAAAAATGAGGTCACAGAGCAAATGACAACTGCAATGTAACATTTCAATATTAGAGAACAATTAAAGCTTTGATAAAAACAGCACAAACAAATAGAAGAGCTCTGAGCGAATTAATAGTTATCAATAAAGAATTAGGGAAAAAAACATTTCATAAAAGAATTCTAAATTAGAGAATCATAAGAGCAAAAAGACATCATAAAAGGCCTAGCGACAGACATAGAAACACAAGAGAAGATTTTTGAGGGGAAAATCAAAATTCATAACATCTATCAATATTCACATGAGATAGTCAATGTTTACATAATTTATGTTATAAAGATGAATACGAAAAAAATGTAATATTAAGTGAAAAAATAGTCAAAAGAATATATACTGCTTAATTCTGTCTATATAAATTGTGAAAACAAGAAAAACTACAGAAAATATGTTTCAACAATATATATACACGGTTGGCAATAATGCCCTCACCAAAGATAACAACATGGTAATCCTTGCATCTTGTAAATGTTAGTTTACAGGATGAAAGAGGCTTGGATATGGGGTTAGGGACCTTGCAATGGGGAGATTCTCCATGTGGATCCAATATGATTGCTTGGGTTCTTTTCTTTTTAAGATTTATTTACACAGACAAGAGCTGGGGTACAGGCCAGAGATGCGGGGGAGTGAGAGGATTCACCAGAGACAGAGCGGGGAACAGAACAGACAGACTGACTGAAACACTCTGCTGAGGGGAGCAGTGGGCGAGACAGGAGGTCTGCTGCACCATGTGGGTTGCTCCCTGGCCAGCTAGGGATGGAACTTGTGCTGCAGAGGCTGCGGATTGCTTCATAGCGCTGTGCTTAACCCCTTGCTCCACCAGGGAGGCCCAGATTACCTGGGTTCTTAACAGCAGAAAATCTCTCCCAAACGGAGTAAAGGGAAACTGAGTGACTAAGTGTGACTAAGAAAGAAGGGCGGTTCAGAGAGATACCCCATTTGTGGCTTTAAAGATGAGAGAAGACCGTGAGCTAAGGATTACGTGTATTCTGGAAACCAGCAAAGGCAAGGAGGTGGATTCTCCCCGAAAGCTCTAGAAAGGAATGCAGCCTGTCAATGTCAACACTTTGATTTTAGAATTTAGTGAGGACATGCAATCTCCAAGCCCACTGAATTTAAGGGAGTGCATTGTACTGTTGTAAGCCAGAAGTTTAGGGTAATTTATAATGGCCGCAATAGAACATGAGTACAAAACTCATATATAAAAGTGGGTTTTTTTTTTTTAGTGTATAAAAATGAATTAATACAAAATCCGGAATCCGAGAGGCTACTCAGGGACTTTGTAGGTACTAGGAAATACCTTAATTCTCAAAATGGTCTATATAAGGTTGTTATTTTTTACTAGCATCATTAACTCTGCATATGCTTCTTATCTGAATGACATTTTATATGGGAAGTTATTTACTACCAGAGGAGTGTCTCCTTCAATATTCCGGACAGCTGCTTAAGGAGTGGATTTGCTCACCAGCACATGACTAGGTCGATGGCAGGGCAGAGAATGACTGGCAAGATGACTCTCTGCACTCTCTACCCTTTGGGACAACAGAGCTATGTAAATTTCTCATGACTGTGTGGATATTATGAAACGTTCCTGTGCCGGAGCCAAACTTACTGGAATCCATGAGGAGCCTCTAGCAGCATGTGTCTGTGGGGAGCCCACTAGTTTGTGAACTGATGTGAGCACAGCTATAAAAAAGCTGGAGCCACGGCAGGATCGCAAATATAAGGGAATTGGTTGGGGGAGTCCCTGCAGGGTAGCCCTGAGAACCCACACATGTGCTTACAGCCAGCCGGCATCTGGGTACGTGCCTGGCAAAAGAAAATGCCAGCCCCTGAGTGTGTGTCTGCAGAGCACCGAAGCCAACAAGGAGAGAACCATGGCCAAAAGCGTTAAGTTAAAAGACATTTGCCCTTTTCTCTAGATCTCTGTTCCCTGCCTCCCTCTGACCCAGTGGAGCTGAGTCCTCATCCTCGCTGGGGAGGTGGGGGAGGAACAGACCATGGAGGCTGTGGCCAACGTTTCTTCCAAGTGCCTGTGCCAAGAGCCCTGCCTGCAATGAAATGAAAAAGAACTTTGAAAAAGATAAATGAAAATCTTAAATGGGGCTGGAGTGAGTTTAATAATGGAAAGTGACGAGACGATGATGGAATCTGCTCAAGATATCAGCAGGCGTGAGAAAAGGGGATTTGATACAAAGAACTTGAAGACTGAAAAATGAAAATAAAGACTAACTGGGGAAAAAAAGAATACGGTAAAAAAAATATACTTCGGTATTTACTGTTTTTTAAAAAAGGTGCATAGGTAGGAAAGGTACACATGACCCTATCTGAATCAGTTCAAGTTCAAAGATGGCGGGCGTGGCAACCCCACATCGAGGGCCATAGCTCCGCCACCCCAACCTCAGATAATTTACCTCAGCTTTAGTTGGCTCATCTATAAAATACAGAATAAATCTAAAAAAAAAAAACCCAAGTTTGTCCAGTTTTAAAAAAGGGTAATAACAGCACTGAATTTAGATGAACTAAATAAAACAAAACCAAAGTTTTGCACTATAAGACCCACTAGAAGGGAGAGGGCAGGAGGGCAGGTAAATCGGTGGAGAAGAGCAAGGATAGGTGAAGGATGGAAGTGGACTTTCAGTGTTGCACTTCATGTGGTCTCTGCAGATGTGGGGTCTCGATGATGTACTCCTAGACGTTATAATGTTGTAGCAATGTTATTTCAATTAAAAATCAATTTTAAATTAGTACTTATTTTATATGGTTGGTCTAATGACTCAATTATATAATAGACATCAAGAAACACCGAGATGCTGGCACAGAGCAAGTACTACTTGAACGTGAACTTCAAGAGCTGGCTGGGAGTGACAAGAGCTCAGGAAGACTGCCTGGAGGTGGCAACTCTTGAGCTACAGGAAGAAAATCAAGTAGGCTGGTGACAGGTGAGAGGTGTTGGTGATGCGGAGGGAACCAGAAGTTTCAGGTAGTGGGAATAGCATGAAGCAAAGAAAGAAAACAAGGGACAGAAGCATTGTGGGGTTTGAGAGAGAGTGGGGGAAGGGCGGTGCATGAATATTTTGGGGACCCACAAGAGCCAAAGTGGGAGTTAGGGTTAGATTGTGCAAAGACTCTAGTGCCCTATGTCTGATCCTTGTGCTCACTGCATCCCAGAGAAAAGTCCACAGTCTCGTTATTATTCCTACAAGTTTCCTTTTGATCTGACTCCTGCCCACCTTCCTCAAATTCAAAAGCTGATGGGAAGCATGGATAGATGACTGATGGGGATGCACAAGACTCCTCGATACATTCAGGGTCACAGCATACTCCTGTCACACTGTCCTAAGGCTGGAACTGCTCCTCCTTCATGCCAGATGTAATTGGCACCATCACGGGGAAGACTTGTTTTTCTTTATTATCATAATTCTTCAACAAATATTTATTGGGCATGTCTTCCCACATGGCACTGTGTACGATGCTGGGTCTGCCTGTGTGAAAAAGCAAGTCCCTGCCCACAGAAGGCATTAGTTTTAAGAAGAGTGTGGCCCCCCAAATAGGCAGATACTAAAGTACATTATGGCTCAGATGAGTATAGGGTACTCGGGGCGCTGTGGACTCCTAACCCAGA